>NC_064924.1:368916919-369219950 GCF_023897955.1 Schistocerca gregaria
ACATCTCGCCAGCTGAAAGAGCTGCTCTCCGCAGCCTCAGAGAAGATACTAGCACAGTCGTACTACCTGCGGATAAGGGTAACGCCACAGTTCTTCTGACAAGGGATGCCTACAACGAGAAGATATATTGTCAGCTAAATGATTCCACGTACCGCAGAATTGAAAAGGACCCAACAGCCGAATTTCAAGGAAAACTGCTACCCTTTTGAAGGACTGTTCTCTACCTGAACAAATTATCAAGAGATTGAGACCACACAATGCAGTACCACCAAGACTCTACGGTCTTCCCAAGATACACAAGGATGGTGCCCCACTACGATTAATAGTGAGTAATATTGGTGCTGCCACCTATTCTACATCAAAATATCTGGCCTCACTACTAAAGCCGTATGTGGGTAAGTGTTGCCACCATATACGTAATTCCGAGGATTTTGTCAGTCGCTTGAAGGAAGTTAAGCTTAGCAGCTCGGATTTATTAGTCAGCTTTGATGTGGTCTCACTGTTTACCAAAGTGCCTTTAATGGAATCGTTACATCTTATTGGTAACTTATTCAGTGCAGAAATGACGGCCTTGTTTGAACATATACTCTCCTCAACGTACTTTCTATTCAATGACGAATTCTTTGAACAAACAGACGGCGTCGCCATGGGGAGCCCTTTGTCCCCTGTGGTAGCTAATCTGTTTATGGAGGACTTTGAGGAGAAAGCACTTGAGTCTGCTGTCTTAAAGCCTACAGTCTTCTGGCGGTACGTAGATGATACTTTTGTTGTATGGCCTCATGGCAGACAGGAACTGGAGAAATTCCTTCATCATTTAAACTCTTTACATGAGAACATCAAATTCACGATGGAGATTGAAAAAGATGGCACTTTACCATTTCTAGACGTGCTAGTATGCCGTAAAAATGATGGGTCATTAGGACATTCTGTGTACAGGAAACCGACTCACACAGATCTGTATCTCCAGGCGTCAAGCTGCCACCACCCAGCACAAACAGCCGGTGTTCTCAGTACCTTAATACATCGAGCGCATGAAATATCGGACGATGAAAACCTCCACGCAGAATTAGAACACTTGGAGAAGGTTTTTAAAGAGAATGGCTACACTTCACGCCAAATAAGAAAGGCCATGCGCAACTGTCATAACAAGAAGCAGCGCACTGAGGACGCTGATGACGACTTTAAATCAACTGCGTTTCTTCCATACGCCGGGAATGTGTCGTCGAAAATAGGCCGACTACTGAAGAAGAATAAAATCAAGGTTATCTTCCGTCCACCAGCAAAGAACCGGGCCCTGGTTGGATCCGTTAAAGACGATTTACAACTGAAGAAAGCAGGCGTCTACAAAATTCCCTGTGAATGTGGCTCTGCATATATTGGCCAGACGACAAGAACTGTCCATGAACGATGTACAGAACATGAAAGATACACCCGTCTGCGGCAACCGTCAAAATCGGCAGTAGCAGAGCACTGTATTTCATTGGGACATTCAATGGAATACAATGGAACAAAAATTTTAGCTCCGGTTTCCGGATTTTGGGATTCCGTAATCAAGGAATCAGTGGAAATACGTCTTGCCGATAATCTTATAAATCGTGACAACGGCTTTCAACTGGATAAAACTTGGAATCCTGTTATTAAAATTATACATTCACAGCGGAATAGACAGCGTCATTCGATACTCAATGACTAGATGATCTTTTACTTTCACCACCGAGGGCAGCACGTACAACTCGGCTATGCCGCGCATGTCAACACGTGCGCGAGAATCGGTATAAATACCGCGACTGCACCTGGGCTCTCCAGTAGTTGTGTACTCACCTGATGATGGCCGGACGTCTCTGGGCCGAAATATCGTGGCAGAATGTCGACGGGATCCGGCTGCATACCCGGAAATTATTAGAAGAGCTTTACTTCTGCCAGTATCCCGTCTCCTACCTTCCAAACTTTACAGAAGCTCTTCTGCGTACCTTGTTCTGTAAGGCAGATGGTAGAGCACTTAGCCCGCGAAAGGCAAAAGTCCCGAGTTCGAGTCTCGGTCGGGCACAGAGTTTTAATCTGCCAGGAAGTTTCATATCAGCGCACACTCCGCTGCAGAGTGAAAAATCTCATTCTGGAAACATCCCCCAGGCTGTGGCTAAGCCATATCTCCGCAATATCATTTCTTTCAGGAGTGCTAGTTCTGCAAGGTACGCAGAAGAGCTTCTGTAAAGTTTGGAACGTAGGAGACGAGATACTGGCAGAAGTAAAGCTGTGAGTACCAGGCGTGTGTCGTGCTTCGGTAGCTGAGATGGTAGAGCACTTTTTCGCGGAAGGCAAGGGTCCCAAGTTTAAGTCTTGGTCGGGCACACAGTTTTAATCTGCCAGGAAGTTTAATATCAGCGCATACTCCGCTGCAGAGGGAAAATGTCATTCTCAAAGTTTTTATTTCTTCTCCTTGGATTTTAATACCTACTCCGAACTTTTCTTTTGTTTCCTTTATTGCTTGCTCAATATACAGATTGCATAACAATGGGGTATAGGCGACAACCCTTTCTCACTCCTTTCCCAACCACTGCTTGCCTTTCATACCCATCGACTCTTATAACTGCCATCTGCTTTGGGTATAAATTGTAAATAGCCTTTCGCTCCCTGAATTTTACCCCTGCCACCTTCAGAATTTGAAAGAGAGTATTCCAATCAACGTTGTCAAAAGCTTTCTCTAAGTCTACAAATGTTAGAAACGTAGGTTTGTCGTTCCTTAATCTTTCTTCCAAGATAAGTCGTAACGTCAATATGCCCTCACGTGTTCCAACATTTCTACGGAATCCAAACTGATCTGCGCCGAGGTGGGCTTCTATCAGTTTTCCATTCGTCTGTACAGAATTCGCGTTAGTATTTTGTAGCTGTGACTTATTAAACTGATAGTTCGTTAATTTTCACATCTGTCAACACCTGCTTTCTTTGGGACTGGAATTATTATATTCTTCCTGAAGTCTGAGAGTATTTCGCCTGGCTCGTACATCTTGCTCACCAGATGGTAGAATTTTGTCAGGACTGGCTCTCCCAAGGCCGTCAGTAGTTCTAATGGATTGTTGTCTACTCAGGGGGCCTTGTTTCGACTCAGGTCTTTCAGTCCTCTGTCAAACTCTTCACGCAGTATCATATCTCCCATTTCATCTTCATCTACATCCTCTTCCATTTCCATATCATTGTCCTCAAGTACATCGCCCTTGTATAGATCCTCTATTCACTCCTTCCACCTTTCTGCTTTCCCTTCTTTGCTTAGAACTGGGTTTCCATCAAAGCTCTTGATATTCACGCAAGTGGTTCTCCTTTCTCCAAAGGTGACTTTAATTTTCCTGTAGGCAGTATCTACCTTACCCCTAGTGAGATAAGCCTCTACATCCTTACATTTGTCCTCTAGCCATGCCTTCCTAGCCATTTAGCACTTCCTGTCGACCTCGTTTTTGAAACGTTTGTATTCCTTTTTGCCTGCTTCATTTACTGCATTTTTATATTTTCTCCTTTCATCAATTCAATTCAATATTTCTTCTGTTTCCCAAGGGTCTCTAGTAGCCCTCGTCTTTTTACCTATTTGATGCTCTGCTGCCTTCACTGTTTCATCTGTCAATGCTACCCATTCCTCTTCTACTGCATTTCTTTCCCCCCATTCCTGTAAATTGTTCCCTTATGCTCTCCCTGAAACTCTGTACAACATCTGGTTCTTTCAGTTTATCCAGGTCTCATCTCCTAAAATTCCCCCCTTTTTGCAGTTTCTTCAGTTTTAATCTATTGTTCATAACCAATAGATTGTGGTCAGAGTCCACATCTGCCCCTGGAAATCTCTTATAAATTAAAACCTGGTTCCTAATTCTCTGTCGTTCCATTATATAATCAATCTGATACCTTTTTGTATCTCCAGGGTTCTTCCATGAATACAACCTTCTTTCATGATTCTTGAACCAAGTGTTAGCTATTATTAAGTTATGCTCTGCCAAAAACTCTACCAGGCGGCATCCTCTTTCATTTCTGTCCTCCAATCCATATTCACCTACTATGTTTCCTTCTCTTCCTTTTCCTACTATCAAATTCCAGTCACCCATGACTATTAAATTTTCGTCTCCCTTCACTACCTAAATAATTTCTTTTATCTCATCATACATTTCATCAATTTCTTCATCATCTGCTGAGCTAGTTGGCAAATAAACTTGTACTACTGTAGTAGGCGTGGGATTCGTGTCTATCTTGGCCACAATATTGCGTTCACTGTGCTGTCTGTAGTAGCTTACGCGTACTCCTATTTTTTTGTTCATTATTAAACCTACTCTTGCATTACCCCTATTTGATTTTGTATTTGTAACTCTGTATTCACCTGACCAAAAGTCTGGTTCCTCCTGCCACCGAACTTCACTATTTCCCACTACATGTAACTTTAACCGATCCATTTCCCTTTTTAAATATTCTAACCTATCTGCCCGATTAAGGGATCTGACACTCCACGCTCCGATCCGTAGAACACCAGTTTTCTTTCTCCTGATAACGACGTCCTCTTGTGTAGTCCCCGCCCAGAGATCCGAATGGGAGACTATTTTATCTCCGGAATATTACACCCAAGAGGACGCCATCATCATTTAATCATACAGTGAAGCTGCATGCCCTCGGGAAAAATTACGGCTGTAGTTTCTTCTTGCTTTCAGCCGTTTGCAGTACCAGAACAGCAAGGCCATTTTGGTTAGTGTTACAAGGCCAGACCAGTCAATCATCCAAACTGTTGCTCCTGCAACTACTGAAAAGGCTGCTGCCCCTCTTCAGTAACCACACGTTTGTCTGGGCTACGGTACCGCTATCTGTATCGTTGACGAACGCAAGCCTCCCCACCAACGGCAAGGTCCATGGTTCATCTGGGGAGGTTTAATAATAACTTCCTATAATTTACTGGTTTTTGCTTTGTTGGTAACTGCTGATACACACAATTAAGAGATCATTAGCTCAGTTTGTATCCAGTTCGCTATTCAAAATGAAATCTCAACGATAGTAACTTCAATAACCAATAGTCAAATTACTGAAATATATATTTCCAAATTAATGTGCCTAATTGGGCTGTTGACCTTTCATCTTTTTTTTCATTCATTTATAATTTTACCTCTTTCATTAACTCCCAAGGTTGAAGTCCAATTATAGTTCAATACCTTTGTCCATTAGACACATGCGCGGTTAGTCTACGAAATTCTCTCAGAGGGTGATATTAGCGTGCTCCACGTTATAGTGATATACGTTAGTGTTATACACTGAACCGTACATTGAAAATGCCAGCAAGTTTGCCAACACTTCTATTAAAAATATTTTTCAAATCCTACAAAAAGCCAGAAAATCCTCTATCTGCCATTTCAGTCGAGTTTTCGAAATCTTCACTTTCGCCGACATGTTCGAAAATATTAGCAGTGCTACTTCTTTGTTACCTACCGTATGGATATCTTCTACAGTTCTATTGGCGCTTTGGTCCACTAGTCCAACGACTATTTCTACGATTTTTTGGACGCGGACAGTATCGCAACGCCGTCATAAGCTGAGACTTGATTTTCATATCTGTTGCCTCATAACGCTTCATGGCGACAAAACCATTTTTTTTTAACTTTATAGTATATCTCATGTCTCCCTATATCAGCAACTGAAGTTATTAAGTCATTCTGAATATATGCTGAAGTCCCTCGGAAGACTGTATAAGCTGTTACATGTTCTTTCAGTGTACAATCAAACTCAACTTTTGCAGGAAGAAATTCCATCTAATTCTCCCAACTGAAGGACTCTTCATTTTACTTGTGACCTCGGAAAGGCAGTCCGTGTTTCCCTATAGCGTTATCCATTAAGTCTTCTTAATATCTCCATGTCCTTTATCACTTTTTCGCTGTGCACCTCCATTTCGGCTCTTTGTTGGAAACCTAGTAAAATATCGGCTCTAGTAGAGGCGAAATAAATTTGTTAAATTTAGAAAACTAGAAAGATGAAAGTAAGACTCACTTTGCTTTTGCACTGAAGTATTCAGTGGCTCAGTTCTCTCCATATACTTTTTTGTTTGACAATAACGAACATGTGCAAATTTGTTCCCACGTTACACCTGCAAAGCTATTCTGCATCGTCATACAATTCTCTACGAAAACGTCTTAGGAACCCTCCTCTCGCGCTGTGGGCACGTGTTGACATCTTGAAAGCTGGGCGTGGTCGGCCACTATCAATCACTTTGTTTTCCTCATGAGTTAATGATAAGAAACTGGTGTTTAATAAGCGTCTTACTATGCTTTCTCTACCTATGTTAAATATTTAAATTTCTGACCTGACTGCATAAGCAATAATACTCCGGCGCGCAGCTCAGAATCAACAATCAACACCAAGCTTCGAAAGCGAACCAACGCCTAGGCCAAGTGTAGCTAGCAGAAGGCGAGAGGACTGAGAGCATATGTATGCACGCGCTTTTCCAGGGATTAAAGCTGCCGTCACCTTGGAAACACATCCAGCACCTTTCAGACTGACATGGAAGTAGCAGAAGACTCCGCAGAGTGCTTGGAGTAACTGTAGTGTATGGAACGGAACGGTGAATTATAATGGACGGTAAACGCCCTGTAATGAAATACTATAATAAAGAAATGAAATTTGATAGTTTATTGTTTTTCTTCCGATTTTATTCGAAACGTTCACAAACAACTACCATAACATGATAAAACCGAACTGATCATTTCCTAAGTTAAAGTTTTATGTAATGGTAAACGCATTGAGCCTTAGGTTCAGTTGTAAGGACACGTGTTATGTGGCGATTCGTGAACTCTTTGCTTGCCGTTTTATGTATGCGCTTATGAGATTACTTACTGGCTAGTGCGTAGTTCTGATGTATTCCTCAGTCAAGATCTGTTATGACGTTTGGTTAAGTAAATATTTTGCGTGACATTAGCGATATATAAGCTCGCCATAACAGCCTATTACGTGAGTTACTTGTGTAAGGACGGTTATTATAATTATCGAATTCATTCATTTACGTATATTTGAATGTTTGAGACTGTACCGATATCTGCTTTGTGGTGCTGCTGTTTGTTTCTCATGGATTTGGGTTAGTTTGTGTTTAACATCGTCTGCTAGCCTGTGTACCTGTCTCGGAAATTCTGACTATTTAGGTCAGCTCGGCATTGTTATTCATCAACTATTTCGGACGTGTAGTCCTGACGTATTTTGTTCGAAATCACGAGAAGTGATGCTATTAAAATCTGTGAACTGCTGAAAGTGTTGGTAATTGTTAGTTTTTTAAGGTTATTGAGTAGAATGTTTTGGTTTCGGTCACGTTTAATAAGTATGCTGAGCTGATAAACATAGGCTACAGTCTCAGCTTAAGATTCGATCTCTCCCCAGAGCCATTGCATTTATTTGGTTACTATTCTTTTATGAGACTTGGGAAGGGATTCGCGAACGATTGTGCTACATGATATGAAAGATTGAATTCAGCTAACCAGATCAGAAGCGCATAAACCGTATGGGACCACAAAAATTCTAAAAGCGTGAAAAACGGATATTGGGAAATTTTGGTACTCATACTTTGTTCTGTATAAACCTTCGGCAGTCCTTAGGATAATACTGAAAGTTAAAACTTAGTTCCCTATATCTGGCTTGTATCGGAGAAAGAAATTTCAGTGTACACCTCATTAAGTTCTCTGATTTTTGCTAACTAGCGAAATCTGAGGATTTATGTCGCCGTCTCTAATGTACTTTCTTGTAAATTTTACTTTTATTGCTTTTATGTGGTTTTAAGCAATGTGAGCTAGATAATACCCATACGTGAATACTTGTTCTCTTCTTTGTAATGACATTGTACTCTGGGTTAATAAATAAAGTTTTATTACATGGGCCTAGTAGTTTGTTTGACTTGTAATTTTGAAGGCACTGTCTGGTTTTGATATTATTAGCACAAAGACGAATATAAAACTGACTATTGTTAAATTAAACAAAATGTTTTTGAACATGTACCAGTACATTACTGCTCCCAAATTAACGAGTACCCTACCCAATCACCAATAATAGGCAGCAACACCCAGTCAAAAATTAAAAACGCAAAAACACCTTCCATGAAGCCGGGAAGTACAGCAGTACGCCTCACATAACCAGTTAACCATTATATTGAGGGTAACAACCTTCCACAAATGCCTAGAAATTTATTTTAAATGTAGGAATTATCGTCAAGAAACAGCTTGATAAAACAAACAGTATAAAACCGGTAAGTGACGGGGAAATAGCAATGCTCATAAAATGACATGTTAGTCCGGGGTTTGTGAGACTAGATATGGAGGGTCAGTGACAGAGGGGAGCAAAGGTAATTACTATCTTAGGGATGGCGGGAGGTGAAGCGACGCTTTGTGGCCGGTAGAGTGGGTTCTTTCCTTGGCTCAGTGGGTGATTCGTGAGTGAAACACTGGTGTTTCCACTATCAGTCTTTTATTGACAAGTAAGGCCCTTTAACCAAATAGAATAACACAATGTGTTTCAACTCGCTCATTTCCTTGCGGAAGCGGTGCAGCGTGGTGTCGTAGCGTGCAGATTCTAGTGACGGCTGGTGCGGCGACGGCTCGCGTTGAAGCGAAGCTCCGGGTGGCGTTTTCTTCAAAATCGTTCAAATGGCTCTGAGCACTATGGGACTTAACTGCTGTGGTCATCAGTCCCCTAGAACTTAGAACTACTTAAACCTAACTAACCTAAAGACATCTCTCACATCCATGCCCGAGGCAGGATTCGAACCTGCGACCGTAGCCGTCACACGGTTCCGGACTGCGCGCCTAGAACTGCGAGACCACCGCGGCCGATGGCGTTTTCTTCTATTCAGTACTTTCCGCATAACCCACTGAGGTGGCGGCGCGTGCTTCTCCTTGTGAATTCCCTCGTTGTGTTACTATCAAGTAGGTATGGCACGAAGTGCTCCGTCCAGGAATCGAACCAGCGACACTTAGGTTCGGCTTCTTCTGGCGCAGTTCGTCAACTTCTAGGTTCATAGGTGGCCTATGCGGTGAGGCCGCGGTCCCTTCGTTGTAACCAACCCCCACGGTAAGTATCCCAATAACTTCTTCCTGGTAACATCTGGGAAAGCATCTTCTGCGTTGACCTACTGGCACGGTACCGATATCTTCTTCCGTCGTGAAGCGTAGTGGCAAAGTCGTTGAAGTGAAATATATCGTCAGCTGTCTTACCATAAGCCCGTCCGTTCAGGCGAAGTTTCTTCGTCTCCTCTTTCTCTCCTCGAAGGACCAACTCATGCCCGTTTGTCGGAGGTATTTGTTCGGTGTTTTCGCCAATGTCGCGAAGTTTTTTGGGCGCCGACTGACTCTTCGGTCGTTCATCTATACGTCTCACGTTGGGCAGAAACGCAACCAATGTCAGAACACGTGCTGGCTTTCCTTGTTCTACCTCTAGGTTGGTGTGGTTCGCAATTCCCTCTCGCCCTCCTCCGCATCACCAGACACGTCACGCTCGTCAGTTCAGTATGATGACACTTCCTGCAGCTTTGACCACTGATGTGCAAACTGCACTTGTCGTTGTTCTCCATGGAAGCATTGCACATCTGCTCGGTCGTTGCTACGTCGAAGTGCTGACTACTGCGCAAATTCTGCTGGTCACTGTCTTCCTTGTTCGACTGCCGTCACTTCCCATTATTGTGGTTTAAGTCCTTAAAATGATCACTTAAATTATAATAAGTCTTTACGTATTTTTTACCTGTTCTCTGGTATGTGACAACCAGACAAACATAAATTACACATTATTAGGCATACACTGTGTGATCAAAAGTATCCGGACAACTGGCTGAAACTGACTTACAAGTTCATGGCTTCCTCCATAGATAATGCTGGAATTCAATATGGTGTGCTATAAGCATTGATGACAACTTCTACTCTCGCAGGCATACGTTCAATCAGGTGCTGGAAGGGTTATTGGGAAATGGCAGCTCATTCTCACGGGGTGCTGCACTGAGGAGGGATATCAATGTCGGTCTGTGAGGCCTGGCACGAAGTCAGCGTTCCAACACATCCCAAATGTGTACTATAGGATTCAGGTCAGTACTCTCTGCAGGACAGTCCATTACAGGGATGTTATTGTTGTGTAACCACTCCAACACAGGGCGTGCATTATGAACAGGAGTTCGATCTTGTTTAAAAACGCAGTCGCCATCCCCGAATTGCTCTTCAACAGTGGAAAGTAAGAAGTTGCTTCCGACATCAAAAATTCTAAACTTTTGGTAAGGTATTATGGGACCAACCTGCTGAGGTCATCAGTCCCTAAGCGTACACACTATTCCATCTAAGTTAAACTAACTGCTAACTGACGTTAAGGAGGGAGGGCTCGAACCACCGACGCGGGTTGCCGCGTGGACCATGACAAGAAGCCCTAGACCGCGCTGCTACACCACGAGGCCTTAAGAAATCAACGTAGGCCTGTGCTGTGGTAGTGCCGCGCAAAACCACAAAGAGTGCAAGGCCATTCCATGAAAAACACTACAAAATCATAACACCACAGCCTCTGAATTTTACTGTTGGTACTACACACGCTGACAGATAATGTTCACCGGGCATTCGCTATACCCACACCCTGCTATCTGATCGCGACATTGTGTACCGTGATTCGTCACTCTACACAAAGTTTTTTCACTGTTCAGTTGTCCAATGTTTACTCCCCAAACACCAGCCGATGCGTCTTTTGCCATTTACCGACGTAATGTGTGGCTTATGAGCAGCCGCTCGACCATGAAATCCAAGTATTCTCACCTCCCGCCAAACTGTCATAGTACTTGCTGTGGATCCTGATGCAGTTTGGAATTCCTGTGTGATGACCTGGATAGATGTCTCCCTATTTCACATTACGACCCTTTTCATCTGTCGGTGGTCTCTGTCAACCAACAGACGAGATCGATATGTAACTATTTGTGCTGTATGTGTCCTTCAGGTTTCCACTTCTCTATAACATTGTAAACAGTGGACCTAGGGATGATTAGGAGTGTGTAAATCTCGCGTACAGACGTATGACACAATTGACACCCAATCACGTGACCAAGTTTCAAGACCGTGAATTCTACGGTTCGCTCCATTCAGCTCTCTCAAGATGTCTAATGGCTATTGACGTCGCTGATATGGAGTACCTAGCAGTAGGTGGCACCACAAGGCAGCTAATATGAAAAACGTATGTTTTGGGGGGTGTTCGGATACTTTTGATCACATAGTGTAATTATTATAAATGGTTGAAATTGCTCTGAGCACTATGGGACTCACCTTCTGAGGTCATCAGTCCCCTAGAACGTAGAACTACTTAAACCTAACTAACCTAAGGACATCACACACATCCATGCCCGAGGCACGATTCGAACCTGCGACTGTAGCGGTCTCGCGGTTCCACACTGTAGCGCCTAGAACCTCACGGCCACTCCGGCTGGCAATTATTAAACACCCTAATATACCATAAAAGCAGCAGACCGCAATGTATAGAGGTGCAGGCGTGAGTCACGTAAGGTTGAGCGGTGTTTCTCGCAATCCTTACTGTTATTGTTTATTTTATTTTATTTTTAGTTTTGTAAATTCTTGGGCATGTTTGGGAAATAGCGGCCAATTCTTTTTACTCACCTGACGAATCAGTATATGTCTCATTTCTTCATAGACGTTGAATGTTCGGTTCTGTCCATGTCGCAAGTTTCATGTCATGATGTAAGTAACTTGCTTTATTTCAAACTACTGATAGTAACTATAGTAGACGACAATTGTAACCAACGCCTTTTCCAATTTTACAGATGTAGCCAGATCATGTTTTCTCTAAGTTACTGAACCAGTTCAAAAATGGTTCAAATGGCTCTGAGCACTATGGGACTCAACTGCTGTGGTCATTAGTCCCCTAGAACTTAGAACTACTTAAACCTAACTAACCTAAGGACATCACACACATCCATGCCCGAGGCAGGATTCGAACCTGCGACCGTAGCAGTCGCACGGTTCCGGACTGCGCGCCTAGAACCGCGAGACCACCGCGGCCGGCTACTGAACCAGTACTTAATATGTTGTTCACAAGAACAGCCCAGCGGTTATTATTCAAGACGTCTACTTATGACTGTGGTTGTCGCTCATATACGGTTTAATGTCAATATGCTCCCGGTATGTCTGGCGGGGTGCCTCATAGGAGATCTAGAGAAGTCCTAGCCTCTGGCTACAGAGCTTGCAGGGAAACGTGGTCTGCAAGTTTGGCTTACTTCAGCACTCGTTTCATGCGTTCCACGACCTTCCTGAGTTCATACTAGAGGCTGGCAGAAGTAGAAGGAGGTGCTGTACTCGTGCACGGGGCAGGTTTGGAGGCGACTGAAGGGTCCAAAGGAAGTGGTTTATCGACTCTGTGACGGTGCTGTCTGTAGGTTTTTGGACCTGTGTTGTCAGGTGGAGAGTTGCAGGGTTCCCCTTGACAGGTCAGGGTTGCATTACCCAAAGGAAGCAGCTACTCGAGCAGCAGAGTCATTGTAGAGTACACATTGATGTTTTGTAGGCTAGGTGCTAGTTTGAGGTACTCTTATAAATCCTCTCTAGTCGACACGCAGACATCGTTGTAAAACCAGTTCGATACCTACCTATTATAAGCCAGTGTGCGAACCTAGGTAAACAAATTCCCGAAATTACTGCCCCTCAGAAAATCTGTCAGGCGACAGTTATTCTCGGGAGGAAGAGCAGGGTGAAATCCGAAATAGAAAGTTCTGAAATATTTATCGAATCATGGAACGTATATAGGAAAGATAGGTTAGACACCATAGGACGGAGAGTGTGATTGCAGTCGAAGAAATATTGTATCCAATGAGATGGATTTTCAGGGTACATGTGAAGATGTCTCGATTCGTGTAACAGGTCAAGGTGAAATCGAGTTAATTGTTGCATATTTCTACAGGCCATTCGATTCCACGGTGACAGTTTTGCAGTCATTCAAAGAAAGTGTACGATCAGTAGAGCGGAAATACCAGATCATTCAATGTTATTTGCAGATGACCTGAAACTACTTTCTGACATGTCTATGGGTACATTGTAGGGTTACGTACAGGTAGTCTTGTAAAGAACTTTTGTACAAACTTTCCGAAAATTGTCTTGAACAGCTAGTTCGACATCACACACGCAGTGAAAATATCGTAGACCTTGTAACTGCAAAGAGGCCTGACTTTGTCGATGCTGCCACTATACAGGCAGGGATTACTGATCATGATGTCATCTTTGTGACAATAGTTACTAAACGTAGCAGATCACTCAAGAAGGATAGTAGAGTGTTTTTGCTAGTATGAGCAGATAAGCGGTTGCTAGGATCCCACTTATACAATGAATGGACATTAATTCCTTTATGATGGAAACAGAGAAATTATGGGCAAAGTTTAAACGGATAGCCGAGAACATGACGAAATTCTGGGCTTTTGTAAAATCGATAAGCGGGTCAAGGGCTTCTATCCAGTCACTAGTTGATCAGTCCGGTGTAGCAATAGAATGTAGCAAAAGGAAAGTTGAAGTTTTAAATTTCACATTAAAGAAATCTTTCACACGGGTGGGTAGTACGAACACATGGTCGTTTGAACATCGCGCAGACCCATGTATGGTGGATGTAGTAATAGGTCCCTGGCGAAGAAAATTAACTGAAGGAGTTAAATACAAATAAGTGGCCATCAATTTGCTTCGGACGATCCCCGTCTATGTGCAAACATGATTCAGTAGGAAATCGTAAACGTATTTCCACTCTCTCTCACAGTGTGGTAAATGTAATAACAATTATTTCGATTACTTTTAAAATAAAAAAAAACAAAAACTGTTTAACAAATTTTGTCCATCTGTCTAGCATTCACGTGTCTACCTGTTACACATTCTTAGTCAGTATATCTGTTCATTTGTCTTATTTCAACAGTGTCTTTTGTCCTATGCAGCGTCCAAGTACCATCACTTAGAGTGTTATGCACTTTTCATGATTGTTGGACACGACAGTAGTATTAAATTAATATTAGCGAAGACGTGTTCATCTCCACTTCTTCACTTTTATTCTTACTTCAGGTGGATTCTGGGACAGATTATCTTCGCGTGATTAGGTAACCAGTTACACTCATTCAAATAAATCTCTTTGTAAAGCCACAACTAAAAAGTCGCAAATTTATCTTCTTCTCCTAAATTAACGTGTGACGAACAATCGAATTCCAATGTGATATCGACATGTACTCGAATTCGTAGCCACATACTAGTTCGCTGATAGTAACCCGTATCTAAATGCTTTATCATTTTCGTGAGAACTCTGTAGGAACTTCCTTACCAACGAAAATGAATCAAAGATACCGTTAAGAAAATTAGTACGCAGAATTAATTTACAAAATACGAACTACTTAGTTGATGAAATATTGTCAAACTAACGCTAAATTCCGCCACTTCAAAAAAGATAAGCTAGAACAATGCGTTATGTTTTCTGAGAATCAGACAAATAATGGTTAAAACAGCGCATTTCACGAAATTACGGAAGTTAAGAGATGTCAACTTTTACATAAAATGAGAATTTCCAGAGCTTTTTGTTGATATCAGCACCGCATCCCCACGTTTATGTGCATATGTTTGATTCAGTATTTATGTGTTTGTGTGGAGACTGAAAGTGTTTGTGTCTGTCTGTCTGTGTGTGTGTGTGTGTGTGTGTGTGTGTGTGTGTTTGCGCTCACACGAGCAAGTCTACTGCATTTTCGGTCGGGTGAGTGGAATTTAATTTAAATTCCAGGGAGGGGAAATTACGAGCCACGCATTTATCTTTCGAGGGCGTATAAAATTGTTTCGGCAGTGTATTTAAACGAAAGCATGAAAGCTCTGTACAAATTTTGCGCTTCGCACACGCATGAGTAACTTTGCACATTTATTTCCAGCTAATTTGTGGTTCTGAGAGAAATAAAGAATACGTCAACAATAGGTCAAATGTTACAGAATTGGCTAAATATTTCATGGCTGGCTGAATTTATGTCATATCTGCTTGTTTATTTACGTCAATTTTTATCTCGTTTGTTCACTGTTTGTGCTACACATTAGATATATAAACAGGTATGGCCTTAGACATAGCAAAAATGTAATTTTATTGCATTACCCAGTCCTAAGAGTAGAAGTAGATAATGTTTCAGAACCTGCTAGCCAAACATTAATCAGTAATGAACTGATTTTAAAAAGTGTAACAGAATTTTGCTAATCCTATGTTAAAAACAGCAGGAAACTAACTAATTCAAGTCGTTTAGACTATTTATCCTACATACCCATATAATCTTAGGTATTCTTTCATCTGACGGCCCCATTACGAACAAATTTTTATAATAGAATTGTTGGTTTTGTTATAATTAATCATGTGTGCAGTTTTCGTACATCGTAAAATTCTCTTGATATTCTGTGTTAACCAGTGATAGGGGAACTCTTGGCTTGGTTTCCAACGATTAAAGACATAATTACGTACGATTGGACTTCTTTGGCTCTGTGGCAATCGAAATCTGGGTTTGATTGGCGAAGGTATGTAAATCATTTCGGTACCTTAGATCAAATATAATCCTTTTTTTGTTCTTTCCAAACTTCCGACTGTTAAACTGCACATCAAAGTCTCCATTATAAAACGTACATTAAAATGTGTATTTTTCTATAACTGATTCATATTTGCATAGAAGATGTCACTTATGTTTCCTTTCAGTAACAACCTCCTCATTATACTTGTATGTCTTTAGGAGTGTAGTTACCCTACCGGGTCATATAGTAGTGTCCTATTTCAGACACAGCTACAGTATAGTCCATTATGAAGAATGAAACATTGACTGCTTTATTCCATAAGATTAAAAAAATCTCAAGTAGTATGAAGTTCAAAGGGACAAAAATTGCATGCAGGAAGAGTTTTTCAGTTCTATAACTCACAAGAATAACACACATTCATAATTTCCCATAACGTTAAGTGTTTTCGCAGTGTATACGACACAAAGAACAATTTCATACCAATTATGACAGACATCGTGAAACCGATTGGAGTTTATGTGTGAATTTCATACCATATTTGTCATTTTGTTCAAATGGCTCTGAGCACTATGGGACTCAACTGCTGTGGTCATCAGTCCACTAGAACTTTGAACTACTTAAACCTAACTAACCTAAGGACATCACACACGTCCATGCCCGAGGCAGGATTCGAACCTGCACCGTAGCAGTCGCACGGTTCCGGACTGCGCGCCTAGAACCGCGAGACTACCGCGGCCGGCGTGCCATTTTGTGATTAGCGTGTAATATGCTATGCAGAAACGGAGTAACATCCTTAACGGCTCTCTCAAATTACTAATTATTACATATTTGTCAATAGCTAAAAGGCATTATGTATATAGGAACCCTGCGTTCATTACATTGTGATTGATCTTTTCGGAATATTTTATAGTGCTTTCAGTTCAGTAATAATTTTCTCGAGGTGCGTAATCGGACAGGAAAATTAACGTGCAAATCACCTAGACGGAATGCATTAATCGGAAGTAACCCATTCACTTAAACCCGCTTTAGCCCATCTGCTTTATCCTTTTATGAAGCATTCCTTCGATACGTCCTGCGACGTACCGAGGAAATTGCAGAGGAAAGTTCTTTACCATAATGTCCACTGATCTCTAAGTTTCAATAAGTGACCTTGAACGTAATACAACTAACAGTTTAGTGCATTAACCATAGTCGTAGCGGTCCACAGAGATTTATCCATTAAGATAAAAGATTCTAAAAATTCCGTTTTCTCTGAAACTGATTAGGAGTGACTGAAGAGTATCATGCACATATACAAGTAAATTAGTTTGAGCAAGAAACACAAAAATATTAATTCTTTTCACAGTGGAGTGCAAATATAAACTCTAAAGTTTTCTTTTTAAAGTAGATAGCTTTGTTGGTATTCCTCCGTAACTGAGTGGTCAGCGCGTCTGATGCCAAACAGAGCATCCGGGTTCAGTTCTTGCTACTGACAAAGATTCTCCCCGTACGAGAACAAATGGAACGATTCCTCTTAATACCAACTGACGGGTAAGGAAAACCAACAAACGTGAAAAAAATGGTACGCTAGTTCCGTGGCTCTCCATACCACATCCTAGCCTATGCCATTTTACTTTCGACACATATCTCCATTATCATATCGACGATTTCTTGTTGATTCAAGATGAAATGAAATAGTCGTATGGCACTGTTGGCCGAGAGGTGCCATATGGATTCGGCCGCCAAGTGCAAGTCGTATCTTAGTCTGCGCCACACTTGGCGACTTTCGAGGATGAAATGGTGATGAGGACAACCAGTCCAGGAGCGGAGAAAATCTCCAACCCGTCCGAGAATCGAACTCAGACCCAGCACGTTACCTCCCAGTTAAGCAGGCGGGCTGCTTCGGGATATGTCTTTTCGACTAAATCCTTCTTTTAGACAACTTGTACCATCAGCTGTTTTTCTTTCATTTGGCTCCAGTACAGCATCATTCATTGTTGTGTCTACCCATCTATCTTCAGTTTTCTTCTGTAACGTCAAATTGTAAAAGTCTCTATTCACTTCTAACGTGAACAGTTTATCGTTCACAACTCATTTCCGTAGAAGGTTAGATCCATCAAAGAAGCACTAAAAGTTTTCGTAGCACTTAAGTTTACGTTTGTTGTTAATAACTTTCTATTTTTCTAGAAAGCTCTCATCTCAAATCCTATCTTCCTCTGCCATCATTGGTTTCTTGGCTGCTTAAATAAGAAAACTAGTGTCTACTTTTAGTGCCTCATTTTCTCATTTCTCCAGCATTGCCTGATTTGATTCGAGAACATTCCATTATCTTTGCTTTACTTTTGTTCCTATTCATCTTATAACCTATTTTCACGACGACATCCAATCTGTTCAACAATTCTGATAAGCCCTTTAAAGTCTTTGAAGGCATTCAATTTGCTCGGCAAACCTCTACAACTTTATTTTTTATTTCTGTCCGCCCCTGGTAGCTGAGTGGTCAGCGCGGCGGAATGCCATGCCTAACGGCCCCGGGATCGATTCCCGGCTGGGTCAGAGATTTTCTCCGTTCAGGGACTGGGTGTTGTGTTATCCGTATCATCATCATTTCATCACCATCGACACGAAAGTCGCCGAAGTTGCGTCAACTCGAAAAACTAGCACCAGGCAAACGGTCTACCCGACGGGAGGCCCTAGCCACACGGCATTTCCATTTACATTTCTTCTTTCTGAACTCAGATTTCATTACCGTATATATTCTTGGTTTCATGGATGTTTTCTCAATGTACCCTATAACGCTGTCTCATTTGCTTTTCAACTACTGCTTCCGTTTCATGTTCTTCCACTATTACAGCTGCAGTCTCTTTGTAAATAATCTTTCGCTCTCTCCATTTAATGGCTGCTACATTCACAGTTTATTCCTCATAACAAATAAAGAACCTTTTGCTTTATCTATCTACAGATTCTATAGACATTGGATGGCCTTCTTCAACCTATGTTTTAAGTTAACTGGTAATGTCTGTTTTGCTCGCGAGCTACTACATTTCTTATGTCTTCAAACTTATCTTCTCTGAGATCGAATTGTATCATGGTTTCCATTCTTTCCATGACTTATCAAATTGATAACGAGTTAACATTCATACCTTTCCATGTTTACCATTTTTGTTGTTGGAATCAGCACATTTCTTTTAAGTCTGAGCGGATATAGCCCGTGATATTTATTTTACACGTCCTGTGGCATATTTATCTCGTTGCTACCATTCCCATGGTTCTCAATAATTCTGAAGGAACATGTTCCACTCCAGGGGACTCATTTTCATGTAGGTCTTATTGCAGTGCTCTGTCAAACTCATCTCGCAGTGTCATATATTCCATCCAATTTCAGTTACTAAATGTCCCGTTTCTACATTATTGTCTTGAAATTCATTAAAGCTATCCTATTTATCCCTTTCATCTTCCAGGTTTCCTTTCTTTGTTTAGTACCGTTACGCCAACTGAGCTGTTGATATTCGTTCAGATTCTTGGCAGATTTCATAAAGTTCCTTATTTTGCTTGTAGTCATCATCCGTCTTTCCACTAATAATGCATTCTCCTACATCTTTAAATTAGTCCTCTGCGCATTTCTGCTTAGACGTTTTGTCGTTTTTTTTCAGTCTCATTCTCTTAGACTAATTTATCCGTTTGCACTGCTTCATTTGCTGCATTTCTATATTTTATCATTTCGTCTGGTATTGTATCTTTCGTGTTGGCCTGGAATTTGTACTACGCATTGACTTTCTTGCTATTTGATCCCCTGCATCCTTCAATATTTCATCTATCGATTCTAACCACGCAAACTTTTATCATGATCCTGTGTTGTGTTTCTATGAATAGGTGACTAATGATTCATTTGAAAGTCACTACAAATTTCTGTTCTTTCAACTTATTCAGTTCCCATTTCATTAATTTTTTCCTATTCTCTAAGTTAATTAGTTATAATTTGCAGCTTGTAACCGTGAATTATGATCAGAGCCCACATTGCCCCTGGAAGTGCTTTTTACTCTAAAATGTCATTTCAGCCTCTTCACCAGTTGAAGAGCTAGTAAACATAGAGACTTGTACTACAAAGGTGGATACTGCTTTCGCGTCTGTTTTGCATTCAGTATGCTGTTCACAGTACCTTATCCACATTACTATTTTTTTACTGTTACACCTAATTCTGCATCTCCCATATTTAATTTTATATATGTAAGATTGTATTCACCGGACTAGAGGTCTTGTTCCACTTGCCATCGAACTTCAATGATTTCCACTGTATCTGTCAGCGACTCACTTCTGTATTTAAAGTGTCTATCCTACTCACCCGATTAAGAGATAGAGAATTCTACTTTCTAGAGAATAGTTTGCTAGACCTACTTTTTGCTGATGTCGACATTACCAGTGTAGTCTCTGCCAGCATTTCGAATGAATGGTTGTTTTACCACAGGAACATTCTACGGAAGAGAATGTCACAATAATCAAACAATACCATAGAGCTGCAGGCCCTCGAGAAGACAGACGTCTGAAGTTTCCCCTTGCTCCCAGCTGTTCGTTGTAAAAACGCACTAAGACACTGTTGGCTAGTGTTATAGAGGTACATCAGTGAATTATCGAAACTATTGCCCTGTCACTAGCTAAAGGGTTGCTGTCTCTTTTCAGGAACTACAGTTTTCTCTTGCTTCTATACATATACTCCAACTTGTGGTTGCAAACATATTGTTAAACCACGCAAGATCCGTGATTGATATCCATTTTTTCAGTTATCCATCCCCAGTACTTTTCTTATATAACTAAAAGCAGAGTATTACTCGAGAAAGAAGCTGGAATATATTCACAAAAGACACTTTTTCTTTTCCCAAAGTCGTTACGTCGACACTAAATAACATTAATCTTAAAACTAAAACGGCAATATAACTGAAGAACCTTGTTGGATATCCGAAAAAACCTATTGACAGTTATCATTAATTAATTTTCCGGCTAGAGGAACATGAAAGAAAGTGTAAAAAGCTCTAATTATATTTAGGCCAAAATGCTTACTTAGCTGTTGATATTCATACAAATTTTTGCCATACTTGCTTAATTTTCTTATTTTGCTTGTGATCTCGAGACAAGAGTCAACTTGGAAGTCAATTTATGCCTTTTGTTTTCTCTATTTTTTCTCAAATTTCATGATTACGCTTCAACTAAACGATAACTGAAAGCTATATTTTTTCCTTCTGTTTATGGGGAATGTGTCCCAAGCAGAAAACTGGGATAGATGAATGTAGTAAAGTTCCAGAACCCTATTCCAGACGATCTTCTGAAACCGATTGTCGGTCGAGACCGGCTTAATCCCTTCAGCTTGACCTCTCATACAGCCACCTCATTTTATTATAGAATCCTTAACTCTGTGACTGCAAGTCACTGAGTGTAGCCACTTGTAATGATTGAGAAGGGGCTGCATTCTAGAAAGGACATCTTATGACTGAAATTTGAAGCATTGTTCTCTTTTCCAGTGAAGA
This sequence comes from Schistocerca gregaria, assembly GCF_023897955.1. NCBI lineage: Eukaryota > Metazoa > Arthropoda > Insecta > Orthoptera > Acrididae > Schistocerca > Schistocerca gregaria. The sequence continues at coordinate 368,937,927 of NC_064924.1, forward strand.
AACTAGCATTTTATCATTCCTCTTCTTATGTTTTGGTGCAGAGACGGGGTATAAACGATGCATTGTGCAGTATGAATCTCACAACTTTCTTCAGAGTCTACTACAGTCGCTCTCCAGTGTAAAACTGCACTCAGTGTCAGCAAATTATCGCAACTTTCATTCATCCGAGGTCAAAAGGTAAACTAATAGTGCGATGAAATTGTGCATCTGGTGAAGGCGATGGATGTGACGAAGGTACAATCCAACAGTGATGTTTATGTACTACTGGCGACAGATTCAGACGTCGTGGCAAATGGATTCGGACTTTGCACTGGCTGGCGAACCACTTCTTTCCACAGGTAGACACGGTCTGCTAGAACAGACGACAGAGAAAATGTTTAAGATTTTATTTCGACTCTTTCTTGGAACTATTCGTATCTTCCTTTACTGCAGAACAACACAGAATGCACCACTTTGGGGGAAACTTCACAACTTCTAATGATCAATATGGTAACTTAACAGAAGCTATCTCAGTACTTCCCGTCCCAGTCGAACTACGTTTCTTACTTTGTCCCACAGGTAGATTAGGAGGAACAGTATAAGCGCAGATAAACATTCGACTATAAATCACTTCCGGTGATGCGATAACGCCTGATAAGTAACAGATATTTAGCTCAAGTTCTGCCTGAGTTAATGATCTTACATCAATATTTCTGATAAAGTCTTCATCAGGTTACACATGTGGGCGACCTATATTCATAGTCATCCCCACTAGCCTCCCCCCTTGGAATCACTGGAAACTGATCACGGCCTTCAAGGGAAACCCCTACACACGTTAGGGAAGCGGACTACTAGTATCAAGACGTAGCTCGATTCTGGTCCCGTGAAATTCGTGTCAAACCCGTGGACCAATAGGAACACACGAAAATGGCGCGAAACCACAAACATCAGTAAGATTCGAGCTATCCCCCCACCTCCTTCCCACCATTTATGAGTATATCAACTGTTTACGCCTTCTCATTCAAGGCCTGAGAATGAAGGGGAGAGGTTCACATATGTTGAAAGCAAATTATTATTAATGACTCTGCTGTGGCAGGGTTTGTAAATTATAACAGAGATATAACGAATTACCTGAAAATTTGTAATGTGAATTCCTTTGTAATTTATTAACTATTTACTTTTGTTTTCACCGTCATATTTGTTTACACATAGTGTTTCTCTATTACATTGATTAAATTCTTATTAACAATATTTTATTTTGTTAGTCTTTGTCTTATTAACACAGTGGATTTTTTAAGAATCTATTTTCTAATATGCAACAATTAACAACTTTTGCTGATGTATTTACATATATCTGAGTGATTCATCACTGACAGTTCCACAACCGCACCCACACTTACAAGTCTTCGTTCGACTTTAATCGATGTGCACACATGTCTTCCTTCATATCACGAAAGCTGAAAAAGGACACACTGGAAGACCCCGGCTGACAGTCTAACGGCTAACGGCAAAGGCAAATCTGGCACCATCACACATCTTCCCCGCTAAAGCATTCAAAAGTGCTTCACACAATTTTCGATGAGGTCAAGGTGATCTTCTTCGACTGAAACCTTTCGTCATCCAGTTCCTGAGGATGGAAAACAACCAACGCGCAGTACTACGAAGACACTTGCGGAGACTGTGGCTTACCTTAAAGTCAAAATCTCAGGAAAGGTGTTGGATGGAATCATCCTGCTGCACGAAAATGCCCGCCGCCACACTGGCAATCGTACGAAATCTTTGCATCAGCGGAATGTTGTGCAAACAATGCAACATCTTTCTTACAGCTCAGATCTTTCACCACGTGATTTTCACATCTTTGGCAAACTGAAGAATGACATGCATGGACGTCAGTTTCAGTCGTACAAATGCTAGACTGGTTGTGGTTGAGGATGTGGCAGCTGCCGACTCCATTCAACGAAACGGGAATGACCGTCTCGTCTCCCAGTGGTATAAGTGTCTAATAGCGTGTGGCGATCTCTTTTGAGTTGAACCATTCTATGGTTTTTTTTGTGACGGGTGTTCAGGTTTAATTTTACTGAGCCTTATACGCTGATTAGCCAACTAAATATATCACTGATTCTGTGTATCAGGGATCCATAGCGTTTTGGTAGGCTTGTTGAGGGATGTGACATTAGATGTCTACGCACAGGCCCTGTAATTTGCGTAAATAACGGGACTGACGACTTGCGTACGCGGTGATTTCGCCCTGTACCGACCCAGATGGATTTCATAAGATTTACATCACGAATTTGGTTTCTGAGATTCAACGTGAGCTCACTATAATGATCCCCAATCCACTGCGTCACGCCACAGGCAATTATACGGGTGAGGTGTGATATCGTTGTCGAGAAGACATCAAGCATGAAGGAATGCAGGTGGCTTGCTGTCACCGTGTCTTCGACTTAGCAGTCGATAGCTCCACAGGCCCCACGCAAGCACAGGGAAATGTCACCCATAGCGTAATACTCCTCCCATCACCCTATGTCCACAGCGCGCTGCACGTTTCGCGCTGCCGTTTGCCTCGATCGCGGTGTGAATAGCGACGACTATCTATCTAGTGTAACAAAAGTGTGATTCATCCGAGGGGCCGATACATTTCCATTGATCGAACGTCGAGTCCCCATGATCCTGTAGCTACTTCAATCGTAACAGACGATATTGTTGGGTCAATAAGTGAACACGTAGGGATTGTCTGCTGCGGAGTTGCAAGGTTCAACAATGTACCATGAACGGTGTGCTCCGGAACACTTGTGCGTGCTTCAGCTATGTGCTCTTTCAGCAGTAAAGCCACTGACCATAATCTATCCTTCTTTACAGATCAGTCAAGTTTCTGAATACCACATTCTGTGAAGATCCGTGGACGTATAACTTTTTAGTGCCTCGTTCTACCTCTTTTTGTGGTTACTCACGACAGTAGCTCGTAAACATTGTATCAGCTTCGCCGTTTTCTAGATACTCGTTCACAGGCTCTGCGTAATAATATTCTGCCTTTTGTCACAGTCGCTTATCTCTATGGATATCTCTATTTGCAGAACAATCTAGGGAGACTCCTGCCAGTGTCTGACACGCTTACATCATTTGGTACCTCGTCACGTGCCCTAACCGCCTCCAGCCGGCATCCAACGTCGCGGTGGGCAGTGATTATAATGTTTTGGCCTATCGGTGTACAGGGTGTTAACAGGTCACTCTTTATTTTTAAAATGTTAAAATTTCTCTATTTATAAACCAGTTTTCTTCGAATTACTTTTGATAGAAGCAGCACTCCTTGAGGTTGAGTTTAACATCATTTTTTCTTTCACTTAGAAAACTCTGCCTTGGTTGACTTTGGAAGTACCGGTGAAAATAGCAGCTGGTTATGGGGGCTGAGGATCAGCGGTGTGAGTACAGAAGTGGTGGATGGCTGAACGACACATCATGTAACACTGTACGCAAATAGTTAAAAATTGCTATTCCAAATTACTAACAACAGGGAGTATTACCGATGCAAGAAGATCAGGAAGACCGTCAATTTTGACCACAGCCGAGAATATTGACAAAGTTCGTGAAATGTTCACGAGAAGTCCTAAGAAATCAATGCGTCATACATCTCTTGAAAGTGGTCTTTCACGTTAAGAAGAATGCGGTTTGTAGATAATTTCTTTAGTTGAAACGATGATTGGCCTAAACATTTTGAGAACGTTTTGTGGACTGATAAGCCAGTTTTCCACATTGGTAAATTTGTAACCAGGCATAACTGGAATTGTTGGTTAGCCAAACACCCACACGCATGTGTTGGAAAAGCATAGTGGCCCCAAAAGGTGACAGTATGGTGCGGCGTCACGTCACCCGAAATTGTTGGCGTTTCCATTCTGGGAAACACAACGAATAGCGAAAGTTACCTGGAAAGGCTGCAAGGTTGTGAATGCTCAGTAATTTCACAATGTAACAACCCATACCTTCACATTTTGTAAATTATGTGCGTGAATGGCTGCATGATTATTTGCCAGGTCGTTGGACTAACAGTCGTTGTGCACATGAATGGCCTGCCCACAGCCTGATATAAGGCCTAGCGATTTTTTACATGAGCGAAGGGTGAGGTTTACATGTGGAAACCACGTATCTTGGATTAATTGTAATCAGTGGTATCTGATGTGTTAGCCAATGTTCCACCTAACATGTTACAGGCAACAGTATCGCATATAACTATTCGTTTAAAAAAATGCGTAAATAATACTGGAGTTCATGTGGAGGTTTAAAACAACCCAAAGAAATGTTGTTTCGAATAAAAGTAATTCTAACAAAATTGATTCATAAATAAATCAAGTATAAATGTTTAAAAATAATGAGTGACTTATCAAGCACCCGGCACATATGTAGGGCTTAAGTATACAGTATTATTTTCTGAAAATTTATGACTGTCACGTAGAATAAGTTCTTAAATACTGTTTTCCCATTGTCTACTGTATACAGTATTTACATTTTAAAGGGTTTACTGCATAATCAGATTCATCATTTTCTACGTACAGCATTTACATATCAACCATTTCTTTCAACATGTATGGTATTTATATTTAATCAATGATATTTCTCTATATACGTTATATATACATGGGAAAAGGGTAAGTGCCTAGGACTGACTGCAATTCTGTGACAGCTCACGGACGGCTAACAAATGTGACTGAAGGGGATATACACCTTGACTGCTTATCACGAAACCAAGATACTGCTGCTCGGCTTTTTTGTTTTTTAAAGAAAGGAAAAAAACTACTGTCCAGTCAACACTTCAGTTGGCGGTCGTGGAAGTACTGCCAAAAGGCGAACGCAAATATTTAAACTAGCCCAAATGAGTGTTCACAACACAGTTTGAGATCGTTCATCTATTGGTATTTTGTGACAGGCTTCGCGCAAATCAATTTTGGAAAAGTAGCGACCAGCGCCTAATCTGTCCATGAGATTTTCTGGGTGTGGCAGTGGATAAGTATCATTCACAGTTTGTGGGTTGAGTGTAGACTTAATGTCAACACAGAGGCGTATGCGACCTGAAGGTTTGGGGAAAAATACAAAACAATGGACTTGCCCATTGACTAGCTTGTATGGGCGCAACAGCTCCGCTATCTTTACAACTCTTAAAGTTCAGCAGCCACATAGTCCCGTAATGCAATTGGAACAGTTCTGGCCCGCAAAGTTTCGGCTGAGCATTGCCTTTCAAAGTAGAATGTGCAACAAAATTGTTAGCCCAACAAAAACTTTCAGAAAGGGTTCATGAAATTTCTTTAGCAAGCGAGCTACACTGTCTTTTGCATTGAATGCTCTCACTGACATGAAATATTCCTGACTCTGAAAGCTAAACAAATCAAACGAATGAAGGCCAAACACGTTCTCACCATCGCGTATTGTAGCTCAGCGAAAGCCACAGTTGGCGTATGCTAGAGAAACACGGCAGGCAAAGTACATTTTCTGATAAGGGGACTGTCTTGTTCATTATAAGTGGTCAGGTGCGTGCTAGTTTTAGACAGGTGTGGGGAGCCTGTGAGTTCGTATACGTAACGATTCAGCAACGTAATAGCGGTACCAGCGTCCAACTGATATTTCACACGTTTTTCCCCAATATGCAAATGAACGAAACTTTTGTAGGACGGGCGTCACGCTGAAGAAACTGGTTGCTTACTAGTTTTGCTAATGCCTGCAGCAAGCTTTGAATACGCTGCATTTATTACATGGGCCTTGTGACGAGATTTTTGTGAGTGGGCAGAATACTTATGTTTATTTTATTGCAAACATATGGGTTGTACATGGCCTTCCTTGCCGCAAGCGTAATCATGTGCTTGCCTGGACGGATAATCTTTGCGCATGTGCCATGAATATCACAGATGGCATGACTTAATACTGTTCACTGATGTAGAGAACAGTTTATGCTGCTTGGCGCGTGCGTATTGTTGCTACCCACTGGGCCAGTCGTGAACAAGGGACGACTCAATCTGAAACACTGGAGGCTGCTCAAATTAATCGCCGCTATGGCACCTGAATCATATTGATCTAAAATTTGCCTTACGCACTGATGGATCTGACTGTTTCAAAATGTGTCCTCTAAGTTATAAATCAGTTACATTGTACATAATCACATCATGCAACATAACATCTGAATATAAAGGACCAAAAGCACATTTGATTTCACATTTCCTCATCACACCCTGAAAATCTTTTACCCACTCGAGGTAAGTGTGTTCTGACTTTTTCTTGCAACGAAAGAATTGATACTTAGCTGCCACCACATTCACTTGTTGATCAGAATACTTAATTAGTGAAGCTACAACACGATCACAGGAAAGTTCGCTCTGAGTGGCATTAGGGAACAATTTATGAATGAGGGAAAAGACTGTACTCCCTACCTTTGACAAAATGCAATTTATTTTCACAGTACCTGATTCTTTGTGAGCAATTATGTGGGCTTCACACTGTTGCAATCAGTCGAGCCATTCCTCTTTCATTTTAAACTGGCGAGAAGAAGGTATAGCAGTTGGAGCTACCGTTGTTGCATGTTGGTCGGTTGCGTTTGTTGCTTGGTTGACGAGTAGCTGCTGTACCGTGTTTAGAAGGATTGCAATCTGCAGCGTCTACAACTTAAACATCTGTGTTACCTATGCTGCATCAGCTGCTTGCAGCTGAGGCGCCTGAGCAGAGGGTGGGAGAGATGGTTTAGTCATTTTCGAATAGGCGAATCCAATGAACAAACAATGCAAGCAATAAAAACAAGCAGAAGCAAAGAAAATTTCTACATCGCCCACTTAAAAACACTGAATAGAAAAAACACTACAAGAGAAACTTGTAAACACACCTCTGCAAGGAAAAGACAAGATAGAATTAAGTCGCGCCGGCAAGGGTGGCCGAGGGGTTCTAGGCGCTACAGTCTTGAACCGCGAGACCGCTATGGTCGCAGGTTCGAGTCCTGCCTCCGGCATGGATGTGTGCAATGTATTTACGTTAGTTAGGTTTAAGTAGTTCTAAGTTCTAGGTGACTGATAACCTCAGAAGTTAAGTCCCATAGTGCTCAGAGCTAGCCAAATTAAGGCGCCAGCAAAACAAAAAAAGCCCATGATAAAAGAAAACAGAGACAATCTTTGGCATCTGGTGGCACTGCCTTCGAAACTTTAAGAGGTTGCCTCTACGTTAGAGCTCCTATATCGTCGGCACCATGTTATTCGGACATATTCATCGGCATGTTGTTGCGTTTAGGAATCCTGCATACTCGTTTCACTAGACAACCAATGAAACGACTGGTATTAATGAGTTTTATTAGTACAAGACAAATACAAATACTTATTTTCATAGATGTACCGCAAGCAAATGGCGACAAAAAATTATCATTCTTCTTTAAAAAAGACAAATACAAGTGTGTCCTGCAGAGAGATTGCTAATGATAGAGACTACGATCTCTATCAGTCAACGAAGTGGCTAACCTTGAAGCTCTTATCGAAGTGGACTGCCACCAACCGGGAGCGGTTCTTATGTCGTCTTCACCTAGGGGCCGCTCCTGTCGCGTTGTTGTCCTCGAAGGAGGTCGGTCAGCGTGAGATTGACTGACCTCTTCTCACATTCTTCTCTTCCCTGTCGTTCCTGACTGGTGTGCCGGCACTGACTTTACGCCGTAACAAATACTCACACCTACACACACACACACACACACACACACACACACACACACACACACAAACACACACAGACACACACACACACACACACACACACACACACACACACACACAGACACAAAGACACACACAAACACACACACAAACACAGACACATGCACAACTATGACAAGCAGCTCTTCTAATTACTCCACACATAGGTACAACAATTTACAAATAAATTAATGGTGCACACTCAATCATTCCAATGAGAAGTGTAAGTAGCGAAGGTTACCTGTCCAGTTGCTAAGGTTGAACTGTCCGCCATCATCACACAATAGCTCTACACCTCATCATGGCCACTATATCGAGGGATTAGTTGGACACCGTATGCGCAGCGAAGTCAACGCCCTCGAAGAAGTACCTCTTGTAATATTGATCTGTGACCCCATTGAGGCTGCATGACTCACAAACTTAGCACACTTCAGTCAGGCACATGCACATCAAGACCTGTTGGCTTCTTCATGACTGTACCTAACAACGGTATATGGATCTCAGCCATTCGTCTAGTACATGTAACAACCTGCATACTCTCTAACCATATAAAATAACTTGCGGTTGGCGAACTTTGGCTTCGGATACTCATAGTGGAATTGGTACAAGCAAAATCTGAAGAGAATGAGATTTTTCACTTTGCAGCGGAGTGTGCCCCTGAAGATGTCCAAAACCCATAAATTATCATGGACAGGCTTTGAGAACTGCGCTGAAACTTTCGCCATCTCCATAGAGACTCATCCCTCATCGACGATGATGACCTGTCTGAAATATGGCCTTGAAATGCCCATGACACCGGTAAACTAAACTAATATTACCTATTTTCTAATTTTTCCATGGTTTTTCTGAAGATTGAATTATTCATCAACATGTAAATCTACAGGGTGTTTCAAAATGAATACAAGTATACAAGTTTTAAAGCTTTGTAGCACATATTATATGCACCGGACAATTATAAATGACAATACATCAGTTGAAAGAGAAACACAATCAGCTTTTCTTACAATTATTCAGTGTAAACACCGATCACAAAAAAATGGTTCAAATGGCTCTGAGCACTATGGGAGTTAACTTCTAAGGTAATTAGTCCCCTAGAACTTAGAACTACTTAAACATAACCATGCCCGAGACAGGATTCCAACCTGCGACCGTAGAGATCAAGCGATTCCAGACTGTAGCGCCTAGAACCGCTCGTCCAAACACCGAACACACACCGAGTCGATGGGCGAGCTGTTCCGAAACCTTGATTAATGTTTCAGGAGTAACTGTTGCAATAGCACTATTTCTAATGTGGTATCGGAAACACATACACATGACCGCGTCAGATCGCGTGTGAATGTGGAGGTCATGCATAATGTGCTGTGCCAACCTGCCCCTTGCGCCCAATCCACCGGTCGGACGCAACGCCATTTAACCAGTCGCGTACCGAGTTATGCCAGTGAGGCGGCGCACCGTCTTGCTCCCAAATAAAGATGTGTTGTTCAGCATCTTCCCATTGAGGCCCGGGCCACAGCTGTAGCACATCCAGATAAGAAACATCAGTTACAGTTTATTCATCGAAAAAGGAAGGCCCATAAACTTTCACACTCGCTCAACACGTTTTTCAGTCACTGTTTTGCCATTCCATACTCTCCCCATTGCGCACATGTATACGAACATAACTGTTTGACTTGCTCTTTCATTTGGATTACTTACAATTGAAAGTTGAATATAATAAATGCTACAATGCCTTAAAACCGGTATGTTCATTTTGAAATACCCTCAGTAGTAGGGAGTTGGCAGCGTCACTCCATTTTTGATATCAAATTGATACGCAAATTAATTAAAGTGATCAATAAATCACCCCCGCTTTCTACCACCCCCGTCTCCCACCACGACAACCCCCGCCCCAAGATGACGCCACTTGTTTCCTCACCTGCACGTGTGCCCCAGCCCCTCCTCCCCCTTCCCCCCACATCCCACCCATCAACCTACCTTACTGGCTGGAATTTCGAATTTTGGCGAAAATTTCGAATTTTGGTGGGAATTTATTTGACTCAGAGCTGTGCTGACATTCCACCCCACCCCCCACCACCGAATTGGCGGGAGAGGGAAATTAAAATTGGCGGGGCCCTTTCCGGGACTCGAATCCTGGTCCTCCGGTGCGGAAAGCCCAAGTGTACCACGTCCCAACACAATAAAATCACCAGGGGCACTTGAAATTGGTAGTAGCCAATAGGAACGCAGCATCCGATCACAGTGGGGAGATAAGGCCGGCCCAGCAACTCTGCAGCTCCAGTTGCGGTCAGTCAGCCAGAATGAAGCTCCAGTGGAGATTGTCCAGCGCCGTCCAGCCACAGCAGCAGCGGAATACGAAGAAGCCGTGGAAGAGTAAGTATGCCCTGCTTAATGTCTGCGTTTACTGCCGTGTGATGGACTTTGTGCTTCTATCATCGCTTGTAACGGTTTTTCTTCGTTGCTCATCAGCGGATGCGACTCTTGAAACCTGTCGGGTCTGCAACAGCGACGTGTCCCGGCTCTTTGGGACCCGCAGCAGCGGCAGCATAATGAGATCCTGTTGCGCACCTGGTCAGCTGGACGGAGCAGAACAATTGGCTGTTATTGTCAGTTGAAGACACCCAGCCAGCCCCTGATTCGCTGAAGTGCACCGGAGGTCCTAGGCAGCATGACGCAGGTCGGTACAGACCTCCATCATACGCGCCATCGCAAAGTATTCTTGTGATATAGCATGGACAGTGTGAGTATGTAGTGGATGAGAAGATACCGGTTAAGCCCTGTGCTCCACTACTCTTCTCTTCAGTGTACAATTTAACCGCAAGTTGTCCGAAACGTTTATACATTGGTATAGAAGCAGCCACAGACAGGGAGTAGCGTTTTGCGATACAGATCGAGAATGCAGCTACAAGTATTAAATTGCTGTTTACGGAGGTGGAAAGGGACGAACGCTGCTGTGCAAGAGCGTATACCATGCAGCAGTTGACCTCCGAGTATCACCCGAGCCGTCCTCCTCCAGACATTTGCTGTGCTGCTCTAACTCTGCCCATTACACAGTGTACAATGGCTCCGTGTGAAATCAGGTAACAATTCCTTTTATCTACAGCACTCCACCGCTCTCAACTTTTTCAATCTACAGATGGTACTATCCATTGTGTCGGAAAGACTGAACAGATGGCTGCCATGTGTTAAAGCTGTGTATAAAGACATTGCAGAGTATGTAAGTATGAACAGTTTGAATGTAGGTGACTTGTAACAGTGGGTCAGTATGGTGCCGGTGGAAACTAATGCACTGCCGACAAGTTTGAGAGAAATTCATGCTGAATTCTGTGCTTACAAGAAGGCTTTATTTTCTACATTCTGTCCTGGCGATAAGATAAAGAAAGAAGCAGTTGATGTAGTGCATCCTGTGTATGATTACTGGGTTAAAAAAATGCATATAACCATGTATGAGATTTTTATTTCTTACCGCTTATTATATTGCCAGCACTAAAGCGATTACCTCAGTATTTTTACTGGGAACATGCAACAGCAGAAAACTGTCATTTAATTAAATTCTCCGTAAAAGCCCATTGCACGCCAGTACCTGAAATAGTTGGTATCGTAGAAAGGATATAGAGCTCATTATTTTATATAAAATCCTATTGCACGCCGGTACCTGACGTAATAGGTATCATGGCATGATTGGAGAAACATCGAGACTTTGTTGTAACAACTGGAGCTGTGGCGGTGCGCACGAAGACCGACAAAATACGTGCAATAACTTTAGGTCCACCCAACTGCGGCAAGACAAACGTTCTCATGTCGCTGCTAATACATTAAGATGGAGTCGGCTTTGAGCATGTTTGTGTATTTTCAAAATCACTGTTTCAACCCAAATACCAACTATTAAAGGAAATTCTGACATACATGACATTCAGTGAGAGCAGTGACATCGCTCCACCGGAAAAAGTAAAGCCAAACACAGTGTTCATATTTAGCGATTTTGCTGTGATAAACCAAGATCACACAAGGCGATGTTTGTGTTTCGGTGGCCATATGGCTGTTGATGTAAATTGTCTGGCTCCGACCTATTCCAGAATTCCAAAACAGCTAGTAAGGAATAATGGAAACCTAATTATAACTTTCAATCAGGACGACCTGAATTTAAAGGCATTTACCAGGCTCATGTAGGAACCGACACGTCATTCAATGATATTGTAAATATATGTGCAGATTGCTGGAATCAGTCACTGTATGGGTTTCTCGTTATTGATAAAACAAGAAAGCTGAATGATGGCAGGAATTCCCATGCAAAGAGGTGAGTACATCAGTATAAGCAACACCATAGATAAATTGGCACGCATGCCGGGATCTCAGTTTGATAGGATGGTTTTAAATAGATAAAACATTCGCTTGTACGTGGGCGCCAAAATTCAAACCTTCGAACATAAGTTTGCAGGTGTATGCAAGGAACTAGAGACGTATTGTCAAACACTTCTGAGACTAAACAATACACTGAATGACTGGGTTAATGAAAACGAGAAGAAAGTAAACGGTTTAACTGAAGAAGGAATATCTGACATTGAGAACAGGACTTTGTACGAAAGGGATAACGCAATCGAAAAGAAAATAGGCAACTTAACTGAAAGGAAAACTGCTGTTATCGAGAAGGGGTAACAGAATAAGAAGAAGAAGAATGGATTTATAGAACCTCACTTGGCAGAAATGTCCGATTAATATAAGCCGAGATCCAGAATGAGATTTTCACTCTGCAGCGGAGTGTGCGCTGATATGAAACTCCCTGGCAGATTAAAACTGTGTGCCCGACTGAGACTCGAACTCGGGACCTTTGCATTTCGCGGGCAAGTGCTCTACCATCTGAGCTACCGAAGCACGACTCACGGCCGGTACTCACAGCTTTACTTCTGCCAGTATCCGTCTCCTACCTTCCAAACTTTACAGATGCTCTCCTGCGAACCTTGCAGAACTAGCACTCCTGAAAGAAAGGATATAGCGAGTCTCGGTCGGGCACACAGTTTTAATCTGCCAGGGAGTTTCATATCAGCGCACACTCCGCTGCAGAGTGAAAATCTCATTCTGGAAGCATCCCCCAGGCTATGGCTAAGCCATGTCTTCGCTATCGTGGAACGTCTGAACAGAACAGTGAAAACCCAGATGTGGATGCCATTCCATCTTCGTGGCTCACACCGATTATATTCTCAAGCAAATAATTACTTGGTTTAATGGAGCCATACATCGCACAATAAAAATGAGACCAATTGATGTTCGTGATAATAACTTCTAGATACAGTATACAATGGTCTTAAAATGGTAGATCCGAGCAAACAGCAACTTAGTGTAGGTGATTTATTACGTATTGCAAAACACAAGACAACGTTAGAGGAATTATGCATATGAAAGCTGGTCAACCGAGATATTCACAGTTTCCAAAGTGCAGAGAACGGATCCTAGTAACTTCCTCTTAAAGGGCAGCCCTGGTACTAAAATTGCAGGATGCTTTAACACACCAGTGTTACAGAGGAGCTAAGAACATTATGTGTATCTCGTAGAGAGGGTCATACAGCGTCGAGGGAATAGAGCGTTGGTTAAGTGGCTTGGTTTTCACGCATCACAAAACAGCTGGATCGTCAGTGACGGTTTGTTATATGACAGGGAGCGCGGACCACAAGCACCTCAGTAGCATAACGTGCGTTGTAGGACACGCATTAGCGGAGGAGGCGGTATTTTCGACCAACTACCAGTCGAGTTACACATTCCTGGATATAACTACTTTGGACCTCGAACGAAACCTCAGTGATGATTGTCGCGCTGTGTTAAGTAATAAATCTGCTCGACGAAGCGTGTATAGAACACGACATCGCTTACGCAGCAAATAAAGATGGTCACACCGCCGATCGAAATTTATCTGATAAAGCTAAGGCAATAGGAGCGAGAATAGATATTGCTATAGTTCAACGCTATGCAGCATTTGCAGTTGAAAAACTATGTGTGGTAAAGTTAAGTGCGGTTTGGATGTGAAGACGTTCAGCCAAGTTATTAGCGCTGCACGTAGAGCCATAAAGAAGAAGACAAAAACCAAAGGGTGCATGAAAAACTGTATCCTGACAGCGTTGTAAGTAGCTAAAAGCGCCCTGAGGCAGAAACGAGTGAGAAAAAAAGGTCGATTAAATCACCCAGGATTCTAACAATACCAAAGGCGTCGGGTGGAATTATCCCCTTCCTTATTCCCGCCTTAGCTGGCATCTCGGCGGTGGGTTCACTGCCTCGGGGTGCTGCGGTAATTGCCAGGGCAATCAGGAATGCACCAAACTCTCAGGAGCAACTGCAGAAGGCACGAAGCCTTAACCGCACGATGGAGGCAGCAGCCATGGGAACAGGGCTATACTTGAAACCATATCTTCATAAACAAAAGAGGAACCCCCCCTCCGGTAGTCATACCAGACAGGGAGCTTACAAATACAGATCTGCTTAAGTTTGTTGCGAAGAAATTCAACATTCCGAGGTGTTTTTATGCGGAACTCATTACCGAAGACTATGTGGAAACCAAGAGAATGCGGAATTGTGAATCTAGATGTAGCGGGAGGGCATGTAACTCACTAGGTACCATAAGTTAAAAAGAAATACAAATAACGACTATTATTCCGACTACTTCGGTGACCGGCAACCCGCAGAGGAATTACAACGATACTCTGCAGGCAGAAGACATTTGTTCTACAATTTTCGACGCTACCAAAACATTGGTACATTCCTGTGTGGTCATCTATGCATCATGTTCCTTCTGACTTTTACAAGTGATAAATAAGGCCGGGTATTAAGCACCCATTCACCAATCGACTATTAGATGCAATGTGGTACACTTTGACACTTTGACAGTAAAAGAACCAACTTATTTAAGCATTGTAAATTGGACCATCGCTCTGACTGGACTGTAGACATACATCACCATCCCAAATACCACAGAGGCTAACAATGAACTGCATCTTGAAATTAATACTAAAGAAGAAATCGTAGAAATTGAATCTCGTGCATACGACATTGGTGATTTAAACGAAGTTTTAAAACAACCCAGGAAATGGATTTAGCTCCGTGAAAACATCAGTACACTTAAGTCTGAAATAAGGACCGTGAATGCTTCGATTGACTTTAAGAAGAAAGGTTCAATAGGCCCAGTACTGGGTGTGACAAAGGGCCGGGTTTTGAAGACGGATCGCAATAAATTTTACAAATCTGATTAGACTGTGTATATTCTCCCTGTCAGTACAACCCGTGTTTAGTGTAACATTGTAATGAACTCTTTTCACAACGATTGACTGGTTCATTCAATTTACGTATTCTACCCATCAGTTGGAATAGGGCATAAGATTGTTGACTCCGACCACTGCTATATACATTCCAGTCACAGTTCAGACAGTGGACTATCAGGAGCTGCGTATAGTG
Source organism: Schistocerca gregaria (assembly GCF_023897955.1). Lineage (NCBI taxonomy): Eukaryota > Metazoa > Arthropoda > Insecta > Orthoptera > Acrididae > Schistocerca > Schistocerca gregaria. Next base: position 368,953,043 of record NC_064924.1, read on the forward strand.
GATCAGAATAACCAGCTTGTTGACTTAAGTGGTGAGGAAATCATTGTATGATTACATCTACGAGCAGATGGGCCTAAGATGCAAAACCAAGGCACAGAATGCACAGCATAGCACTTGGCAGTAGAAACACAAGGTGATAACACGTGTAAACTTCAAGTGACATCATCTCATCCGGTGGAATATGGTGAGCGAATCATACACCAAGAATACTTCTCGCGTAAACCTTATGCTTCAACGACATTTAACGAGAACGATGAAATTTGGATTGTCATTCAGCATTAAAAAGCTTTAACCCTTCAAAGCAAGTGTTTCATATTTTTGGATGGATCCTTTGAGAAAAACGATGGTAATCATACAGTCGGATCAAGTTTTAAACGTAACGCTTTGGCATTACTGTTCCAGTAAATACGTTATGAAATTAACGGGGTAGAGAATGATCGTACACGTAATGTCGGCATAGCATGAACCCTTAAAACTTACCTCTCATCAACACCCTCAGCTCTGAACTGCTTAGAAAATGCAGGAAGGTTCATCAACGAGCCTGTGGGCAGAACAGCAGAAGAGTACCGCCGATTTACTGCATTCATCCCTCTGAAAATACTTATGTGATACTTTCAGGACATGCAGTGAATTCGTATGCATGGTAAACAGGAGCTTATTCTGGTACTTAGCGCAACAGATACAAACTCATACTTTCAAGGGGATCAAGAGGAGAATCATATTATCATCAATGCAATTATATCGAAAATACCGCTCATAATTGTGGGAGACGAGGAGCGTTTAAAGCTTTTAAAAGTTCTGAATTCTGGTACACATCTCCCATTAACTTTCTGCTCATGTGAGGTTTTTGAGCACCCGTTGCTACCGACAGCAAGCGGACAAACATGGGTTATTAAAAACTTCGGTGCAACTGGAAACACCAAGATTACATAGATATTTCCACTACAGACCAATAGAAGGGGGAATTCAGCAAATGATTCCAACATATTTGACAACTGTAATATAACTGATGCCAGAGTCTACTTGAATTCCGAATTCTATCCATATGACAGCTTACTGCTACAGTGGGATCAGAATGCATACAATCTAGCACTTGACATGTATGCAAGATTTTGTACTTCTTACTATGAAGATTTTGAACAAGAAGGATGCCTACTCAGTCAACAGAAATTCAAAGTGCTGGCACCAATCATCGTGATTGACTGTTCTAAGCAGAACGATATAATTAAGCAAGGACTGATAGTTGTACCAATCGAATTTGAATTTTCATCAAAATTCCCCTAACACACTGCAGCGTATGCTCTAGTTCTACATGACCGCTTGGTTAACTATTGTCCACTTACTGGTGTTGTGCAGCGTGCTGTATAGATGACCAAGAGCTGTTGCATATTCAGAGCATTTCACAACTACTACTTGCAGTGAGAACGTCGTGGCCGATATTCAAGGTTTCTATGATGATGAATGTAGATAATTCGTATTTAAAGATGGTGCACTCATAGTATACACAGAAGATACTGGTATAATAGAGATATACTCAGCAACAATTGCGTCACCATAGGTCACTCAAAGATGTGAACTGTACTGACACACGGAGGAGAGCAAAGTGGCTAACACGTTTATTTCATGGACTCCACTGGTATAGCTTGTAAGAAATAAGGACGTCCCTTCGAATTTCGATCATCCTGACCATCATCTACGTCAAAGCGAGGAAAAGATTGCATGGATGCAGCAAATCTTCAAGTTTGCATCTGCTCAAGATCTGGAATTCTAGGGATGCCCTGCTAACCTTAAGCTCAAAAGGAAGAAGAAGATATGTGAAAATAGTGTTGTGTCTGCTAATGAAAATGTAAAATTAGTTTTAAGTCTGATTAATGAACGTAAATGAATTTTTAACTCACATTCAGTGTTTTCCTTTCGTTCTACCTAGCCCCTGCTTAGACAGAACGTAGCTCTGTCCAGATCTTAAGTTTGTGGCTCTGTTCAAGCACAGGAGATATAATTTCAGCGATGTTTGCTATATGCCTTTGGAAGCGGACACGATTACCCGCCCCTGTTCCCCAAAACAAATACATTACATATACACTCCTGGAAATTGAAATAAGAACACCGTGAATTCATTGTCCCAGGAAGGAGAAACTTTATTGACACATTCCTGGGGTCAGATACATCACATGATCACACTGACAGAACCAAAGGCACAGAGACACAGGCAACAGAGCATGCACAATGTCGGCACTAGTACAGTGTATATCCACCTTCCGCAGCAATGCAGGCTGCTATTCTCCCATGGAGACGATCGTAGAGATGCTGGATGTAGTCCTGTGGAACGGCTTGCCATGCCATTTCCACCTGGCGCCTCAGTTGGACCAGCGTTCGTGCTGGACGTGCAGACCACGTGAGACGACGCTTCATCCAGTTCCAAACATACTCAATGGGGGACAGATCCGGAGATCTTGCTGGCCAGGGTAGTTGACTTACACCTTCTAGAGCACGTTGGGTGGCACGGGATACATGCGGACGTGCATTGTCCTGTTGGAACAGCAAGTTCCCGTGCCGGTATAGGAATGGTAGAACGATGGGTTCGATGACGGTTTGGATGTACCGTACACTATTCAGTGTCCCCTCGACGATCACCAGAGGTGTACGGCCAGTGTAGGAGATCGCTCCCCACACCATGATGCCGGGTGTTGGCCCTGTGTGCCTCGGTCGTATGCAGTCCTGATTGTGGCGCTCACCTGCACGGCGCAAACACGCATACGACCATCATTGGCACCAAGGCAGAAGCGACTCTCATCGCTGAAGACGACACGTCTCCATTCGTCCCTCCATTCACGCTTGTCGCGACACCACTGGAGGCGGGCTGCACGATGTTGGGGCGTGAGCGGAAGACGGCCTAACGGTGTGCGGGACCGTAGTCCAGCTTCAAAAAATGGTTCAAATGGCTCTGAGCACTATGGGACTTAACAGCTGTGGTCATCAGTCCCCTAGAACTTAGAACTACTTAAACCTAACTAACCTAAGGACATCACACACATCCATGCCCGAGGCAGGATTCGAACCTGCGACCGTAGCAGTCACACGGTTCCGGACTGCGCGCCTAGAACCGCGAGACCACCGCGGCCGGCAGTCCAGCTTCATGGAGACGGTTGCGAATGGTCCTCACCGATACCCCAGGAGCAACAGTGTCCCTAATTTGCTGGGACGTGGCGGTGCGGTCCCCTACGGCACTGCGTAGGATCCTACGGTCTTGGCGTGCATCCGTGCGTCGCTGCGGTCCGGTCCCAGGTCGACGGGCACGTGCACCTTCCGCCCACCACTGGCGACAACATCGATGTACTGTGGAGACCTCACGCCCCACGTGTTGAGCAATTCGGCTGTACGTCCACCCGACCTCCCGCATGCCCACTATACGCCCTCGCTCAAAGTCCGTTAACTGCACATACGGTTCACGTCCACGCTGTCGCGGCATGCTACCAGTGTTAAAGACTGCGATGGAGCTCCGTACGCCACGGCAAACTGGCTGACACTGACGGCGGCGGTGCACAAATGCTGCGCAGCTAGCGCCATTCGACGGACAACACCGCGGTTCCTGGTGTGTCCGCTGTGCCGTGCGTGTGATCATTGCTTGTACAGCCCTCTCGCAGTGTCCGGAGCAAGTATGGTGGGTCTGACACACCGGTGTCAATGTGTTCTTTTTTCCATTTCCAGGAGTGTATTTTCTTTTGCTCCATCTTAAACATTACCACACTCATTCTTTCATCCAGTATCTTCTGCATTTTGCACAGCCTTTATATTGATTTGTAAGGGTAGGGATTTATGAAATAACAACAAATTTCTATGGTAATGCATAACAATTTTTTATTCAGATATAAATACAGTACTAATAAAGCTTTACAGTGCACGAAGTGATACTGCTTTTAAATTCACAGTTCTTTTAACTGTTTGAATTTTTTATTTAAAGTTCATACTTTTTAAAAACAATAGTACTAACTGAAATTTTTTTGTACTTTACATTGCAGTACTGGTTACAGCTATTGCAGATGTATAGTCTCTCTTACGCTCATACTATTAGTAGTGAAATTCCACTCAAACGGAAGACTTAATTTATATTTTGATCTGGGTGGCTCTATGCACTTTCCACCTCAAGCAGCTGAAATAATTTAGTAATAGAATGAAGTGTATGATCCTAAAATGTTCATCCCAAACAGCTGCGCTAAAATGAACTGGGTGGTACTCACACTTAAAGCTAGTATGACTTGGGTAGCTGGCGCTAGGTGAAACTTAAAAACTAATCTATTTTCACAAGCACTCATCCACTCGCACATGCACATGAAGTTCAAAAGCGAGAAATAATACGGTAAACTACTTCCTTCCTCCATACAGGCACTTCAGGTAGTATTCGACCATGAGGATACGTGATGCTACACGACGCACACCCTTAGCCTGCCTCTGGGTAGCTCCATCTATTGTGCGATGTGAATACATTCTGGATCTTAGACCCACAAACTCCACAATCGGCAGTCCACCCGCCTTATCTTTCATTAAGCTGATAACCCTCTTTTTCTGAGGAACAATACTGTAAGGATTGTTGGCTGTGTATCTCGATGTATCGAATTCATCACCATGACACCTAATTACTTCATATGGATGACAGAACTTCACCAAATAGGTGAAGCTATCTGTATTCATATAAAGTATCTTTGGCTCCACGAAATGTGTTTTAGCAAACTAATAATGAAATCGGTACTTGTGGAGTTTGGAGACGTCTAGTATACACATACCCAAATATATTGGTTTCGTAAACGTTACAGAAACCTTCGACATCTCCACAGCAACAAAGCTCTCATTGAAAATTGTGACCTGTTTAAAATTTGGTCTGGTGAGGCACTTTCTTAGGCCCCATGGCCCATCCCATTTGGTCCTAATCAAAACATCGCAATCATTTCTAACATTATGAATGATTTTACAGAAAATTGAAATATTGATATAGATAAGAAAAGGGCGTCGCTAGGCTTTCAACTACGTAGTTTCCACTGCTTTTCAAGGTCATCCAATCACCCACTTCTTCCGACCGAAATAGAGATGATCTTGAAACGTAGTTGAAACTAGGCACTTGAAAACACAGTGACTCCCTTTCCTTACCTTTAGGAAAGCATGCCGCTTATCGGAAGTGGCGCAAAGCGGTTGCCGAACACAGGCGATCTCTGTCTTCGAGAGGCAGTGCGTGGTGGCTCTGTCGCTATATTCCACTTGAGGTGGTCATCCTTTTTTCTCTTATTGTTTAGTTGACCATAAACCCTTTTGTGCAGACATAGCCCGTTATGTAGGGACTTCAACATTGTAGCTTCCGCAGTCTCCAGCCGCCTCCAAGCAGGTAGAAGCTTGCCTACCCAATGCCTCCTGACCAGCTGAGGGCCTTTTGACATGAAAGGCTCTGCACTACGTGAGCTGACGAGACGCAACTTCGACACATGTGCTAGCTGCCAGAATCTGTATAAAATTCTTCTCTCAAGGCGCGCTTTGTTGGTCTTTACCAGTTTCGAAAGTTAGCATCTTTTGCCACAGTTCTGTACAAAGGAGAATATGTTTCGAGGACTGCAGCTGGCAATGGGTGTGTCAGACTTTGCATCTCTCACAGAATGAACAAAGAATGTTTCTCTAAAGCTACCAGCTACATCCAGTTATGGATCCATTTGCCGGCAAACACAGGATGGATGTGCCAGACTATCAATGTATCTCAGAATGAACAAAGAGTGTTTTTATAAGGCTAGCCGCGTCTTCGTAGGGAGGTTGACTATTTAACGTCAACTCGACTCCTATAATATAGCAACTATTAAGAAATGAAAACAGAATAATTTAATCGTTTTACTTGCGATAACAACAGGTGTATGGTATCTTCAGTTTTTGAGCTGAATTGCGCTTTTATGCAATCCTTGTGTAGCGCTATACATATAGTTGTGTAATTAGAACCGATTTTTGTGATTAATTATGTAATTAGGATGGATCTTTGCATGAGTTTCATGACCAAAATAAATAATGTGCACTTACCTAACATCTGCATCTGGACTGCATCTGGACAGTGTCCATAACTTCGGGGGGTGGGGGGGTGGGAGGGGGGCGTTACTCAAGCACTATCCATCCAGGAGCACAAGGATTCGAATCAGGGAAAGGGCACTGCTATTTTTAATTTCCTGTCAACTCCTAGCGCCTCTGGTGGCTTAATTTTGTTAGGGAGGTACACTTGGGCTTTCTGCCCAGGAGGAGCAGTATTAGAGTCCTAGAAGGGATATGGTAAATTTTAGTTTCCCGCCAATTCCCGGGTGGGGGTGGGGTGAGATGTCCCACCAAAATTCTAAATTCCCACCAAAATTCGAAATTCCCGTCAAAATACGAAATTCCCGCCAAAATTTGAAATTCGCGCCAATAGGCTAGGTTGCAGGGAGGGGGTTGTGGGATGGGGACTGGGGCTCACGTGTAGCTGAGAAAAAATGTGACGTCATCCAGGGGCGGGTGGTGGACGTGGTCGGTGGCAGGGATGAGTGGGGCAGGTGGGGGTGGGGGTGGTTAAATGACCAAGTTAAATTATTTACATATCAATTTGATATCAACATTGGAATGTCGCCGCCAACTCCCTTCTACTACCCTTTACTTTCCATAGTCAGACGTCAGGCATGCCCTATGTTCAATATTAACACCTGCACCGAGAAGCGGTGCTTGAAGTAGATGACATGGGTGATCCTAAGAACGCAATATGTGACGCATTTTATTAACTATTATAGAGAAACAATTATTATATTGACGCAGAATAAAAGTTTATCTAACGTCCCAGAATGAGTCACATCCATTTGGCTCCATACAATGTGTATGATGTTCCCCCTCACTGATTTTCTAGCGATGATTGTAATCGAAACGTGTCAATAAACTAGGCGCCTGGTATCTGTTGACTTACAAAAACGCAAACTTTTATTCAGCATCCCTTCGGCACTGTTTTTCTGTATTATTGTCTACGGGTAACATCTTCGATTAGAAATCAAAACGTCCTCGGTATCGGGTTCGAGACCCGCCACTGCTTAAATTTTGATTAATAATTAGTATTAGCGGCTGAGGACTTCCAACTTAAGAAGTCCCCCTCATTCTGCCAACGGCCTTGTCAGGAAAGGCGCAGGAGCCGACGGAGGTACATTGCACTCTCTCGTCCTTGGGTTGGGAAACTGCTACTAAAGGTGGAAGAATCAGCAATGTTCACCGGCATGAAGATGCAGAAGGAAATGCCGAACACTGCATTAATGACACACAATTTGTAACTACAGGACATGCGACCTGTAACTGAAAAAGTGTCATGATGACCTCTCCATTGGCGAAAGATATCCGGAGTAGTCCCCCATTTGGATCTGCGGGAGAGCACTGCCAAGGGGGACGAGACCATGAGAAAAAGATTGAATATCCAACGAAAGGATATGTATAAAATACATGTATTTCTCGCTTTTGAACTTCATGTGCATGTGCGAGTGGATGAGTGCTTGTGTAAATAGATTAGTTTTTAAGTTTCATCTAGCGCTAGCTACCCAAGTCACACTAGCTTTAAGCTTTAAGCCATTTTAGCGAAGCTGTTTTGGATGAACATACATGGCTGCACTCCACACCAATACTTTCAGAAACGAATTCCTGACATTTAAAGCTATACTAGATGTTATCAAAATTCTCTTCTTCAGAAACGCTTTCCTTGCCATTGCCAGTCTACATTTTATATCCTCTCTACTTATACCATTATCTGTTATTTTTCTCCCCAAATAGCAAAACTCCTGTAATACTTTAAGTGTCTCATTTCCTAATCTAATTTCCTCAGCATCACCCGACTTAATACGACTACATTACATTATCCTCGTTTCGCTTTTGTTAATGTTCGTCTTATATCCAAAAGAGAGGAAATAGTTACAAAAGATGTAAAATTACGAAGGAGAGCTGTTAATTTGCCATTTTTGCAGGAAATAAGGGATATTTTGATGTATATAGTAAAAGAAAGGTTCAGTTTGGACAAAATGAAAATTTTTATTTTGTGGAGTATTACTTTGTTGCCATGAAAATCAAAATATCTTTGCTGAATTTTATTTAGTAAGTGTACTTTTACCTCCCTAATGTTCAGCGACTTGTAGCCTAAATGAATTGTAATATATTTCGATTCATTACTTAGAAAAAAATGCTGTATTGAGAACTGTTGGTTAACAAGCAACTGGAGGGCAGACGGTACTCAAATGCACCATCCTGAAAAATGGTAAAAAACATAAAATTAAAATTACGAAAAAAATCTGTGTTGTTTTCTTACCGGTAAGAAACTGGTAAATGTATGTGTCAATCATAGCGTTCGTAGCATGGGGTTAATACAGAAAAAAATAGCCGTCGTAGTAGGCAATAGTTATTAGCTAGTGAGGGTCGCAGGCAGTCTTCTGCTTGCAATTATGCCGCTGAAACTCTTGCTCATCAGCAGTGTACATAATGCTTAAGTTAAACGTATACGGAGACGATTGGCGTAGGTAGCTACCACTATGTTAGAGATATTCTAATGGGAGGTTGCGCACGTAGAATTATGGTAGTCGTTGCACTTAGAATCATCTGAGGTTATGGTATTGATTTTATGCAGTGTTGTACCGAAGCCTGGAACGTTGAATGTCTGTTTACGCAGACGGAAATTCCCACTCCAGAAAGCGGGGGTGACGCAAGGCAGACTGTGGACCCAGCTGGGCTGCTCCGCCGTTCTATCTCCAGGAGCTGACTCCAGCACTCGTCCGATACAGTGGCACAGGCGTCCCAAGAGAGCAACGAACGGAATTGCAATCCGAAAGCAGTGGAGAAACGCACAAGATCCCGCAGCAATAGACCTTTCGCTCTGACGTACTTCCATGAATATTCTCAACTCAAGGAATCAAAGTTCTTGACAGTATCTTACCGCCTGTTATAGTTACTACTGTTACTACATTGTTTCTCATTTGACGTTCCACGTGTACGCCATTTAAAATTGATTTTAGAAACAGCTATTCTGCTTCCGGAAGAAAGTGACACAGGATAATGAGCCAAGATGGACCAGAGACTGGTGCTAAATGTAGGATATAATCAACTAGCAAATGGAATAGGTGAGAAACGTACATTCTTTATACCTAAGTAACATTAGAAATGATATTTTTAAAAATATAATTAGATGAACTTCGCTAAAGGCCACCAAATAATATGGTAAAGTAGTTGCAAATAAAATACTGCACTATGGTACGTGAAATACACTACAATATAATCTCAGCTATTCACGATATTGTCTGCAACTACATGTAGGTTCATCATCTCGAAGCTCTAAAGAAGTAAGTTATCTTTCTTTAGCGAATCATTTCACGCCTTTTGCTCTGTGCGCTTTGCTTTATATTCGTCAGGTGCAGCAACTGAATATTGTTGGTTCACTTGTCTCTCCTTCCGTTTAATCACTTTGCCTCTATCACCCTCTGTTCGGGGTGCACTGGGAACATCATCAAAGCTTTATCCTTCTTCCTCTTCCGTCGTCCTCTTCTAAACCCTCGTCTTCGACTGCTTACTACGCTCCTCTCGTACAGCATCAATAATGTCGTTCCTACCTTTGAACTTTACTGTAGGACAAGCTTTGGCCCCGAATTCTGTCCGGCCGCGGTGTATCGAGATTTAACTGTGCAGTATTTATGGTACTTAACACACTAGGGTGACAAAAGTCGTGGGATAGCGATATGCACATATACAGATGGAATTATTATCGCGTTCATACGTTAAAAAAGGGCAGTGCATTAGCGGAGCCGTCTTATGTAGTTAGGTAACTCATGTGAAAAGGTGTTCAACGGGAATAAACAGACGTTAAACGCAGAATGGTGGTTGGACCTAGGCGCAAAGAACATTAATTTCGAAAATCGTTAGAGATTTCAATATTCCATGAGCCCTAATGTCAAGAGTGAGTCGTGAACACCAGCTTTGAGGCATAAAGTTTCACCACGGACCAGTAAGTGGCCGACGTCTTAATTTAAGGAACGGCGTTTCCGTAGTGCTGTCAGTGCTACCATACAAGCAAAGCTGTGTAAATAACCACAGTACTCAATGTGGGACACGCGAAGAACGTATCAGTTGGGACAGTGCAGCGAAATTTGGCGCTAATGGGCTATGGCAGCAGACGATCCACAAGAGTGCGTTTTCTAACAGCACGATGTCGCCTGCAGCACTTCTCCTGTGCTGCTGACCATATCGGCTGGAGCCTAGATGACTGTGAACCCGTAATCTGGTCCGATGAGTTCCGATTTTAGTTAATATAAGCTAACGGCAGCGTTCTAGTGTGACGCACACCCCACGAATACTTGGACCCAGGTTGTCAACAAGGCACCGTGCAAGCTGTTGGTTATCCCATGATAGTGTCGGCTCTATTTACTTGAGATGGACTGGATCCTCTGGTTCAGTTGAATCGATTATTGCAAATGGGTCAGTTCGGATAATTGGTGACCATTTGCAGCCATTCATGAACACTTTTTGGATGATAACGTGCAATGTCTCAAGGTCGTAATAGTTGGTGATTAGTTTGAAGAACATTCTGAACAATGTGAGTGGATAATTTGGCCACCCATATGGTCCAACATGAATCTCATCGAACTTTTGTGAGACATAATTTACAGACTAGTTCGTGCACAAAAACATGTCATTTTCAGTTTCAGGCATCTCTATATTTTTGGGAGTGTTTTCATGTAAGCAGTCTTTTATTTCTTGTTTTCATACACACACACACACACACACACACACACACACACACACACACACACACACATATATATATATATATATATATATATATATATATATATATATATATATATATATCGTCAGAAAGAATAGACAGCAATTTCGAGCTAGATGCCTTTAGTCTAAGCACAAAGGAATAACTGGCCTTGGCTGCGAGCAAGCAGTGATTGAAATCAATGGAGGAAGCTGAAACAGGAGACCTTTATTTGAATTCTGGACCACCATAATTTTTTAACTTTCTGCGTTGATTTTAATCTATGCCCGCCAGCATCTGAGATCTGTAATTCCTTTGTGACTTTATGTCAGTACTATAAAAGCGAGTCCTCTATGGCATCACTACTTGGACAGGAATTTAATGTTTGACTGTTAATGTTTAATCATTAAAGTTGTTCGGACTTTCTGTTCGTCTCCTGAAGGGCAACAGGTATTCTAGAGGGATTTAAACTTATGGTATTACATTTGTAAAGTAAAGTTATGGCGACACAAATCGAAGACTGTCGCCAAACTTGTTGGCCAAAGTATTTCTAGATAAATATTCTGGTAACAAAATAAAGTAATAACTATATTACACGTTACTTGAGTCAGATATTTCTTTGTAAATAGGACACGAAAGCTACAGGTACCATATTGTGCACTTTTAGTGATTTTTTTAACACATTCGTTCCTGGACGAGACAATACAATTAATTATAGTAATGAATATCAAAAAAATTATACAAACTCTCGGCGCTTGAGCATGACTCTTTTTGTTTAGGTCCGTTCATGTATTTTTAACGGTGTTTCTTCTCTCTGTGGTAAATCGGACTTCGTGAAGAAAACAGCATCCGAATACGAAGGTGGCTCGAGCTGGATGACTTTTTGCTTAAAAGTACGGGAACTTTTGCTAGGCGAAGTCACCTAACAATCTTATAATTACTAGAGATACAAAATAAAAATTCATAGGTTAGTAAAAACAGTATGTTCTGAAATAAAAACACAGTTTAAAGAAGGACACCTGCATTATGCAATCGAGAGGTCATTTGGTTGCAACTTGTGAATAAAATAATATGGTATATGGCCGTGTGCCATAATATGTCCTATCTGGACAAGACACAGAAAACAAAAGGTGCCTCATAGTCTAATGATGACGATCAAAAATCTTCAAACGTTTCTAGCGGCTGCATACAATATTTGCACTGCCGTGAACTATATCTATAGCTAAAATTATTTCTTTATGTCATTACTTATAATTACGTAAAAGCCCAGCATACAAATGAGCCTTTAAACTGCCCCCTGAATTGCGAGACGGAAGGACACACCTGCAGGCGAGCAACTCACTCCACAGCTCATTGCATACATAAGTCTTCAAATATTCATACATATCATATATAACATACATAACAGAATATTTACACAAAACAGATTTTCAGTGTTTGAATGTGGCGCATGCACCTGTAACAGTTTTATTTTGGTATTGCGCCTATCGCGCATGCGCAGTCGCGAAAAGTTCTGTACTAGCGCGGCCGTTGCGTCACACGACGCATAGTTTTGTATTCAGTCCGTCTGTTCATGTGCACAAGACGTCGCAGAGACAACATTTATCATTATGGATTTCACAAATGTGCATTAACATTTAAAACAGGTACAGAATCCTAAAGTTACAACATTCGTAAAAGTGAAATTATAAATTCTGATCGATGATAGTGTCTTTCACAAAGTATTGAACTTGAAATATCTTTTCGTTTCAGATGTAACGTCTTTTCACGCCGTGTCGTCGTTCAAAGTTCCATGAACCGAAAACATACAACAATATTATAAAGGTGAGCATTGCTTACGTCAGTTCAATGTCACAGTTCACAGTTTTGAATCAGATGCATGTGCGCGATCACTCGTAGCTCAGTTTATATTTTTGCACTGGTTACACTGTTTATTTAGATTGATGTCACTGTTTTATGGCCTAGGTCTTACATCACCTGACAGAGGACTGGTGGATTCGCATTCCACAGCATAAGTCCGTGATGGAATGGAAGAAGGACCTCGGACGGCACGATGCTGTTGTCGATCCTCGTTTAGACCCGGTAAGAGTGTCCGTCACTTCTGAGGACCCGTTCAAAATTCCTCCACACGTCGAGTGGTCTTCCTCGTTTTGGAACAAAGCGACCGTATGTGCAATACGGAACTACTTCTTGCTATTCAAATTGCAGGGATGCAGATGTACAGAGATGCAGATCAGTAAATGTCAGTTTGCTGTGCACTCAAAAGCGTCGGAGCACTTCACTATGACAGTTTGTTTCGTACTCAGTTTGCCAGACGATATACAAATATTCATACACAAGTAGTGGTGACGTAGAACAAATGTCCGTTGACAAGTCCTTACGCAAACAATTCGTAACATGACTTTACATTAACACTTTATAAACAAATTTCAAACGTAAATAGTTCAGTACTTCTATATAGAATATATCATGAATAGTCTTTCTCAGTTGTATGATTTTGCGCACCAGTTTCCTCGAAGTTACAAGTTTTTCGACGTATAGTAAACGTCCACAAATAGTTTCAGGTTATGCAAGTCTCGTAACTTTTTCCATATGGTCACATTAACATATGCAGATAACATATACAAGTGAGCATATATCATTTAGGTTTATCTAAATACAGATAAATACATAGAAACAGGTGACATATAGGTTTTCTACATAGGTACAATTACATACAAGTATGTTACACATCGGATTTACATAAACATATAAAAATATTTCTCTTGTCATCACACAACTATGATTTGTCACATACAAATATTTTTCATGTAGCTTTGCATACGTTTACAATATTTACAGAATTTACAATCATTACAAGATTACACCTATGTTCTGCTTTTACAAATAATGTCACCTGAAATAGAGGAAGATTAGACACGACATCCCTCACCAGCAATAAGACCAAGCGCCCAGCTACAAATAAGCAAATAACAAAAGCAATGAACTAACATCAAACACAAAAAATACTAGCGACACGAGTGTAAGTGTGCAGTGTAAGCATGGCTTTAGCTACTTGTAAGTGTGTGTTCAGTGGTGAGATGCGTATCCAATCAGTTTCAAGGTGGAAGTGTAAGGGTGTAGAATAATTAAGTATTCACGTCAATCAGTTGTTAGTAGTCGAAGACTGGCGGTGCAGATAGTCAACCACGTAAGCTGAAAATATATCTTCTTCACACCTGTAGAAAAGTTAGTATAAAATTTGCTTTAAAATTTGAAGTGGCTGCTGCAGGTATTCGGTGAAGACGAACCTCTTCTTTCTCCTTCTTCTGCTGACAAGAGCAGCTGAAATAAAGTCTTATACTACGTAATTTATCTGTAGTGTACTGTCAGGTATGTGTATTTGATAGTTGTGTATAACTAAAGCAAGTCAGTAGATGTGCTTACTGTTGAGCAAGGTATACTCTAAGATCACGGTGCGCACATAGTCCAATAATTCTGTTTATTTTAGGATGCTGCAGCAGATATGCATCAGGATGTGGAATGTTGACAATGACGTAAGGTCGTTGTATAGCAGGCGCCAGTACACGTTGTGCCTCTGGAAAGCAGACGACTTATGGTGAGTAGGCAAAAGCACTAACATACTAGCTTTAAATTCCTGATTCCTAATTTTGGGTTCCTCTGTCATCGCAGGGCAGACTTCCCTTACGTTTTCATCGTGTGTTGTTTGGAGAAAAAAAAGTTTTGGCAACGGCGTTGACCAATCGTTGTCTTCTTTGCGATCGAACATGAGCTCATTAGGAATGTACGGAGTTTCATAAACATTGAGGTTGTTGTTTGCCTCTTCACATAAAGACAAATATGATACCCAGTTGTATGTTCGGTAGAAATGTAGGTTCTCATAAATCTGTTAACCTCACGTAACACACGTTTAGTGGGATTACACAGGGGACTAAACCTTGAGGTAAAAATAGTTTTAATACTATTGCCTATGAGAAATTTACGCCACTTGTACCCAGTATAGTATGCAGCACTGTCGCATAAAATAGCTTTTGGTTTTCCCACGAGAGGAATGTAGTCACATGAGAAACGACGAATAATGGCAGTGGTAATAGCAGATCTTGTACCATACAGTTTAACTTGCCTGGAGAATAAATCGTACAACGCAAGAATATATATCACATCACAATTACTTGTGGGATGAGGACTACATTTGTCAGAACTTACAATTTCTAGAAGTTTGCTAGGTAGAATAGAATGCAAATCAGTCTTCGTAGACTAGCTCAGCGGTTTAGATTTTTGACAGATAGCACATATTTTGAGTATACTGTAAATCTTACGTCTCATATTGCTAAAGTGACAGTAAGTACTAGCTTTACTAGGCACTTCTTGGTACCATTTGACCCCGAACAAAATGTGTGTGCCAAATTAAGTTGTGTTCAGAATCCTTAGGAATACATACACACACCAAGTATTGGTCTCAGGATGACGGTGATAAAATAACACATAATTATGTATCAAATATCGGTTTGGACTGAGGATGGTCATGTTGATTTGTGAGTGAAATCCTTACCTTGTTCCAGTGAGGATCAGAGCTCTACAACGTTGACATATTTCTACGTAAGCCGATTTATACTAGTGATATAGCTTATCCTGCATAAGAAGTAATCGGTAATCATTCATATTCTCCAGGTCAGCGCTACACTCATTCAATCCTTGAGACAGACGAGACTAAGCGTCGGCAATCATGATGTCTTTACCCTTAATATATACGATTTCAAAGGAATAGTTTTACAAAGATAAAGCTCGGCGTGATATACTGGGATGTAAAAGCTTACAAGTAAACAGAAATGTGACAGCTTGGTGGTCATTATAAATTTTTGTGTGCTTACGATACGAATAGTAATTGAATTTCTTAAAGATCCACACTATAGAGAGTGTTTCAAGTTCTGTAGCACAGTAAGTGCGTTCACATTTGCCATGTGTGCAGCTTGCGAACCCAGTAACTTTCATGTGTGCTTGTTTCCATTCTTTTCAACTTGAAAACAAACAACAGCCCAAGTCATAGGATGAGGCGTCACATGTCATAGAAAAATCCAAGTTAAAATCAGGGTGATCCAAAATGTTTGCGTTAACCGAAGTATGCTCAATAATATCAAACCCCTTTTCACATTATTCAGACCATATCCATATCTGATTCTTTTTCTGTAGGTTCCATATACACTCCTGGAAACTGAAATAAGAACACCGTGAAATCATTGTCCCAGGAAGGGGAAACTTTATTGACACATTCCTGGGGTCAGATACATCACATGATCACACTGACCGAACCACAGGCACATAGACACAGGCAACAGAGCATGCACAATGTCGGCACTAGTACAGTGTATATCCACCTTTCGCAGCAATGCAGGCTGCTATTCTCCCATGGAGACGTTTGTAGAGATGCTGGATGTAGTCCTGTGGAACGGCTTCCCATGCCATTTCCACCTGGCGCCTCAGTTGGACCAGCGTTCGTGCTGGACGTGCAGACCGCGTGAGACGACGCTTCATCCAGTCCCAAACATGCTCAATGGGGGACAGATCCGGAGACCTTGCTGACCAGGGTAGTTGACTTACACCTTCTAGAGCACGTTGGGTGGCACGGGATATATGCGGACGTGCATTGTCCTGTTGGAACAGCATGTTCCCTTGCCGGTCTAGGAATGGTAGAACGATGGGTTCGATGACGGTTTGGATGTACCGTGCACTATTCAGTGTCCCCTCGACGATCACCAGAGGTGTACGGCCAGTGTAGGAGATCGCTCCCCACACCATGATGCCGGGTGTTGGCCCTGTGTACCTCGGTCGTATGATTGTGGCGCTCATCTGCACGGCGCCAAGCACGCATACGACCATCATTGGCACCAAGGCAGAAGCGACTCTCATCGCTGAAGACGACACATCTCCATTCGTCCCTCCATTCACGCCTGTCTCGACACCACTGGAGGCGGGCTGCACGATGTTGGGGCGTGAGCGGAAGACGGCCTAACGGTGTGCGGGACCGTAGCCCAGCTTCATGGAGACGGTTGCGAATGGTCCTCGCCGATACCCCAGGAGAAACAGTGTCCCTAATTTGCTGGGAAGTGGCGGTGCGGTCCCCTACGGCACTGCGTAGGATCCTACGGTCTTGGCGTGCATCCGTGTGTCGCTGCGGTCCGGTCCCAGGTCGACGGGCACGTGCACCTTCCGCCGACCACTGGCGACAACATCGATGTACTGTGGAGACCTCACGCCCCACGTGTTGAGCAATTCGGCGGTACGTCCACCCGGCCTCCCGCACGCCCACTATTCGCCCTTGCTCAAAGTCCGTCAACTACACATACGGTTCACGTCCACGCTGTCGCGGCATGCTACCAGTGTTAAAGACTGCGATGAAGCTCCGTATGCCACGGCAAACTGGCTGACACTGACGGCGGCGGTGCACAAATGCTGCGCAGCTAGCGCCATTCGACGGCCAACACCGCGGTTCCTGGTGTGTCCGCTGTGCCGTGCGTGTGATCATTGCTTGTACAGCCCTCTCGCAGTGTCCGGAGCAAGTATGGTGGGTCTGACACACCGGTGTCAATGTGTTCTTTTTTCCATTTCCAGGAGTGTATGTTTACTGTTTAAAAGTTGGTGTGGTAAATATCGTCGAAAGAAAGAACAAAGTCCAAGGAATGATTTCAGTTGGTTTCTAGTCCGTGGACTGATAAAGTTCCTGATTGCTTCTAACTTACCAGACTCAGGTCGTATACCTTGAGCATTAATATGTCCAAGATACTTAATTTCATTGCACGCAAATTTCCACTTTTTGAGATTAGCTGTCACTCCAGCATGTGTGAATTTAATGCGAATCTTTTGCTAAGTATCTATGTGTTCAGACCAAATCTTACTAGCTATAACCAGGTCATCATTGTAGTCAGTAATTGATTCAACCAATTCATTACCAAGTACAGTATCCAATGCGGTGATAAACATGACGTTCATACCGAAGGAAAGGACACAAAATTGATAGGTACGCCCCCTTATATAAATGTAGTGTACTTTCTACAATCTGGCGTGATTGTGACATGCCAGAACGAATTGGTCAGATCTATCCTGCCTTGGGCATGGATGTGTGTGATGTCCTTAGGTTAGTTAGGTTTAAGTAGTTCTAAGTTCTACTGGACTGATAGCCACAGATGTTAAGTCCCACAGTGCTCAGATCCATTTGAACCATATTTTGTAATCACATTTTAGTTCTAGTATAATGTAGTTGTCCAATGAATACCCGTTTGTCATCTGCATTTCTTCTTGGTGTGGGAATTTTATTGCCCAATTCTGTAAATTTAGGCATATTACTGGTGGACGGTCTATTTTCCAAATTTACGTCACCATAACAGTCAATAATACGTCGCTCGTTAGTATTCGAGACAACCGTAACGTCACTTTCATTATTTAATGGCATGTCAGAGTCGGATTGCGCCTGTGTTTGCCGTCTCTGGTTCTTCATCTAATTGTTTTCTGGTCAATGCCGTGCCACACGTAATGTATGACACAAAAAAATCTAAACCCGTATGTGTATACAGAATAAATGCAAAAATTAATCTCACTGTGGCACAGTGTCTGAACACGAAAATAATTGTCGTAACTAATGGTGTAATTCTTTACAATAATGGCTGCACGACATATTACGTCACACAGAACTAAAATCTGCCATATTTTGAACTGATAAGACTGTATTGTTGCACTGTATGAATAATGAAAATAATTTCGGAAACCACGATGTTGCTTAAAGTCACGGCTAAGAAACCGGAAAATTGTGATAGATGTCCCATGCAAGCTACGATAATACAAGGCGCTTGGGCAAGATTGTTGGTGCAAAGATGCGGTGTCTTACCTTATATCGCCGATTGCAGCGTCTCTCAGGTGTTGACATACAATTCGTCTTACTTCAGGGTATTCCGGTCTCGTATCCAGTTTGTAGTTTCCATTAAACATGTAACAAATGGAAGACAATATAGTAAATATAACAGTGCGTCCAGACACGAAGTCACCGATTTAATTTTTTTTTTTTTTTGCTTCATTCGTTGCTGGATCGATACAATACAATGAATTAAAGTAATGGATCTCAAAAATTTTCATACAATCTCTCGGCGCTTGAGCTGGGCTTTATCTGTTGAAGGTCTGTCCTTTTAACCGTGTTTCTTCTGTGGATCGAGCTGGATGACGTTTTGCTTAACAGTACAGAACCTTTTGCATGGCCAGTCACCCAATCATCTTACAATGACTGAAGATACAAAATACAACATACACATACTTCAGTCATAACAGTATATTTTGAAATAAAACCACAATTGAAAGTAAGACACGTAGATTATGCCATTATGAGTGCCGTTTGGTTGCATCTCGTGAATAAATTAATGTAGTATAAATGGCGGTGTGCCATAATATATCCTATCTGGACTAGGCCCAGGAAGCAAAAGGTGCGTCTTAGTCTAATGATATGACAATCAGAAATGTTCGAATGTTTCCAGCGGCTGAATACAATGTTTATACAGCCGTGGACTATATCTATGACTCAAATTATTTGTTTATTTCATTACTTATAATTACGTTTTCTTCTAGCAAACGTTCAGCATGCAAACGTGTCTTTAAACACTGCAAACAAACTATTCATAAGCAAAACAGGTAACGTTTCTTCACACTAGCGTAAATTGTCAGCTTTAGAATGTGCAGTATAATGCTCATTACAATGTATCATTCAACAGATGAAAAAAATAGAGATTATTTGGACACGAGGACCCTGGTACTTCAGTACAGAAATATACTTTTGAAATAATTGCCAAATCTTACTTTAACTGACGTGAAGACTGTTTTCCTTGGATGCATATGAGCTTTTGCGTTATACAGAAGGTAATCGGCGGAATGAGTTGTATTGTTACTCAGTTAATTTAAGTTATACTTTAAGTAAACAAATGTTGCTAGGATAATTACAAAATCTTATACACACATTCGCTGTAGCCTTACATAACTACAGATTCAACATAGGGGAACATGGAATTGCTCTTTATACTAACCGAATTTTAGACTTACATTTGGAGCAAGACATAGTAAAAGTTTACACATGAACCCAGATATACTAGTAAAAGCAATATTACAAGCCTGTAGTGTAAATAAGGTAGGAACTGCTGTGACCTGCACTTGGTTTTTGTAATCCTGTTCTACTTTGCAAAATATAAGTGCAGTGCAATAATTTTTTAAATTAATCACTTTTAAACGCTCATTCCTTTTGCAGTACTCTAAATTAAACGCTTAGATAGCCACGTGGAGCATTTCGCACAATAGAAGAACAAGTTATGAAAATTATCACTCAAAGAAAGTTGATAAGTATTTCAAACGGTGTTCATTCTGCAGTTCACTGTAATCGGAAATTCTCGGAATACATCAGTAAAAGAGAGAAGAACCTATCCAGGTGAATGACTGAAGATAAATCAGTGTACAAGACGCATAGTTGAAACTCAAATACTTATCAATTGAGACATTGACTAATTTCTGGTCCGTTCATGTAATTGTAAAATCTGTGTCTTCATTGACGGAAGATGGTGCGTGGTACTCCTCTGTGGCATGTGAATAAAGCAGCTTTATGTAGTCATGGCTCTAAGTGTAATGTACTGTGTAGAATACCATCTCGCCATCGGAATTTTAGATTACCAAGATGTAACCACGAATAGTAATGCATATCTGCGGCATAATTGTTGCAATCCTTGCCTCGCAATGGACTCGAGGAATAAGTTTGTTGGTTGCTGGTCACCAACTGTCTCTGCCACAAAGAAGTCTCTCATTACTTCGCGCCAGACCCACCTTTTACACTCCCGCCTAAATATTTTCGTTGCGACTTTTACGTCTCCTAAAACCCTGCAGTCAATAAGGATGCACCTTTTATACGTAATTTATTAATACATTTATACTATGAAAGAATTTTTTTTAGAAGAAGGAAATTTACAAATATATTATGTTACCCTAAGTTAAAAAATAAGAAATATTGTTACCAGGTGTTTCAACTCAGAGAACATTATATCACAGGTTATACGTTGACAGTATAACGTTACAGTCGCGACACTCCGTCTGTGTTTTGTTATCCATTACGACAGCAGCGCGTCAAGCGGCCACCAAGCGACACATCTGAATGCAATACTGCTTGAGTGCGAATACGATTGTTTATATCGAATTTTAACATAGATTCTACAACATGAAGCGTATGTAGTACAATAAAATAGACAATAAGTAAAAAATGACAGCATATTTGTCATTATTTACTTTTCTAGAGATGATGAAGATACGAAACAGTACTTTAGAGGACAATGAATTACCTTTTGTTTGCTAAACTTTCTTCCAAATCTGTGAATGTGTAATATAGGAAAATTGGACGGAATGTAATAGCTACATCCTTGAATGTACAAATAGTCACCATACCGGTTGCTGAAAGGGAAGGCTGAAGGGGAAGCCACGCAGAAATGATGATGAAAAGTCAAGGGAAATAAAACTGTTTCCTGATACAGAAGAAACCATTGCCACAACAGTTGCTACATCTTAACTGCGCCTGACAAGAAACTTCAACATATTCGCTTTTGAAGGAAAAGTAGCTACGTTTCTAAAAATATTCATTATTAGGAAGTCGAGTGAAGCGCAAGAATGAACAAATCAATAGACTCCAGAAAAAAAATTTTAAGTGTCAAGGAAAGTCCCATAATAATAATAATAACTTACATAACAAAAATATATGCTTCTCAAGCGCGAAATACGTGTTTACATTCTCTTATTGTCAGTGGAGTAAGTTGCAATTACACAGATACTCGAAAGTATTTCTTCATGAGCAAGTTGTAAGCTATATCACTGAATAAGTGAGATTTGGCTGTTTTTTGTATTCCATTCATGATAATATTGGTAATTTACTGATGTATGGAACGCAAAACCTAAATTTAGTTGATTAAGTAGATAAATAATTAAAAACAAACATTGAAATAACGGAGCAGTGTTTCCTCACTGCTTGAGGAGCTAAAGTCGCTTCAGCTTTTAAACGGTAACACCTTTTGCATCAGAAAGTGTATTAGACTGTGGTACGGTATTCATATGAAACACAGAGGATACGTGAAAGTGTCATAATCCATACCACACGTGAGTGTTATAAATGTGGGGTAAAATGTTTGTGCACTGAACCCTCTGCCTAACACTCTGCTGCTCCAGCTGTTACCTAATTAGACTATGAACCTCATAACTAAATAAATTTACAGGCTTACATGAGTTTATACCTGATGTTTAAATCCAATATATTTTCCTGTATTCATTCAGATCGTTTTCACGGAACCATAAAAGTAGTATCTCAGGGCTGCGTAATTGCGGTGAAAACCAACAGCAGTATTAAATAAGAAGCATTAACCTTAATATTTAAATGTCAGTATACTTATTATCCATGCCATTGTGGCAATTCTTGGCAGTTTTCTAGCTGTT
This sequence comes from Schistocerca gregaria, assembly GCF_023897955.1. Lineage (NCBI taxonomy): Eukaryota > Metazoa > Arthropoda > Insecta > Orthoptera > Acrididae > Schistocerca > Schistocerca gregaria. Next base: position 368,975,298 of record NC_064924.1, read on the forward strand.
GCTTCGTGTTGCATTACAATAGGCAGCTCGTTTGAGACTGATAATAGGTAGAAATATCTGCTCTATCACTGTTTGATGTCAATATTAACTGTTTATATGTTCTGTTGTTTGCCTGTATGTGCACGTATAAACGCTATTTGTGTGTTCTAACATCGATGCATGGGTAAAGTCACATATTTCTGTCTCATTGCTGCACTGAACTGCACGTTCTTGCATAATCGCAATCCGCTATACAAGGTGGTCCACTGATCGTGACCGGACGAAATACCTCACGAAATAAACATCAAACGAAAAAACTACAAAGAACGAATCTCGTCTAGTTTGAAGGGGGAAACCAGAGGTTGCTATGGTTGGCCCGCTAGATGGCTCTGCCACAGGTCAAACGGATATAAACTGTTTTTTTTTTTTTTTTTTTAAATAGGAACCCCTACTTTTATTACATGTTCGTGTAGTACGTAAAGAAATATGGATGTTTTAGTTGGACCACATTTTTCGCTTTGTGACAGATGGCGCTGTAATAGCCACAAACGTGTAAGTACATGGTATTACGTAACATTCCGCGAATGCGGAAGGTATTTGCTTCGTGGTACATTACCCGTGTTAAAATGTACCGTTCACCAATAGCGGAAAAGGTCGATAACGCGTTGATGTATTGGCTATTGTGATCAAAATACCCTAAGGGCGTGTGCCATGTATACTGCTCGGTATTACGGACGTCGTCCAAGTGTCCGGACGGTTCGCCGGACAGTGACGTTATTGAAGGAAACAGGAAGTGTTCAGCCACATGTGAAACGTCAACCACGACCTGCAACAAATGATGATGCCCAAGTAGGTGTTTTAGCTGATGTCGCGGCTAATCCGTTCATCAGTAGCAGACAAATTGCGCGGGAATCGGGAATCTCAAAAACGTCGGTGTTGAAAACGCTACATCAACATCGATTGCACCTGTACCATAATTCTATGCACCAGGAATTGCGTGGCAACGACTTTGAACGTTGTGTACAGTTCTGCCACTGGGCAAAAGAGAAATTGCGAAACGCTAACAGATTTTTTGCACGAGTTCTATTTAGCGACGAAGCGTTCATTCACCAACAGCGGTAACGTAAACCGACATATTATGCACTATTGGGCAACGGAAAATCCACGATGGCTGCTAGAAATGGAACATCAGCGACCTCGCCGGGTTAATGTATGGTGTGGCGTTATGGGATAATTGGCCCCCATTTTATCGATGGCATTCTAAATGGTGCAATTTATGCTGATTTCCTACGTAGTGAAACTTCCTGGCAGATTGGAAGTTTCATATCAGCGCACACTCCGCTGCAGAGTGAAAATCTCATTCTTCCTACGTAGTGTTCTACCGATGTTACTACGACAACGCCTGACAACGTGGGTCAATGCATGTGCGATCATTACGGATGGAGAACTACTCGCTGTTGAGAGGGATGTCGTTACACGCATTTCCAAATGCAATGAGGTTGACGAACATCGTTTTGAGCATTTATTGCATTACTTTGGTATTTACAGGTAATCACGCTGTAACAGCATACGTTCTCAGAAATGATAAGTTCACAAAAGTACATCTATCACATTGGAACAACCGAAATAGAATGTTCAAACGTACCTCCATTCTGTATTTTAATTTACAAAACCTATTTATTACCAACTATTCGTCTAAATTGTGAGCCATCTGCTTGTCACTATTACAGCGCCATCAGTCACCAAGCGAAAAAAGTTTTCCAACTAAAACATTCATATTTCTTTACGTACTACACGAATATGTTATAAAAATGGGGGTTTTTATTTTGAAAAAACGCAGTTGATATCCGTTTGACCTATGGCAGCGCCATCTAGCACGCCAACCATAGCATCATCTGGTATCCCCCTTCAAGCTTGACAAGTTTAGTTCTTTGCAGTTTTTTCCTTTGACGCTTATTTCGTGATATATTTGGCCCGGTCACGATCAATGGACCACCCTGTACATGTGCGTTATATATTACAACTGCTCGTATTTGGAGGTCATTTTCTATAATTAGTCTGTTAACTTTAGTGATGTCCTTTGATGATGGGATTAGACATGACCACAGAAATCCCGATTACTAATAATTCATCATTAGTGTTGATACTGGCGTGACCCTGTCAATACTTGGCAGAAAAAATATGTTTTGGCATAACTCTATCCCAAAAGACAACATTAGTGCATTTGTCGTGGTATTCGCATCGTAACAGTGGATGAGAATTGAAATTAGAAGCCATGTATGGCAAAAATTGAACTACTTTCATCGTCGATTGTACATAAACTTTATCAAACAGTTTCGTTACATGATTTTAAGCTGGGTAACGACCGAAATTGGTCAAAAAGAATAACTATTACAGTTACAGTGTGGAGTCGAGATGATGAAGTGGCCATTTCCTCCTCCAATCATTCGGCGTATGTGGAGTCAGGAATCACAGGATGAAACAAAATTCCTAAACGGAGGAAGTAGTAAGACAGAATAAAGGAAGGAGATGACAAGAGGATACCATGGCGATACCCATCAACAAGATAAGAAGTTCGAAAAGGACACTTAAGTTACAGCAGCTACAAAAACCAGCTAACACTACTGGTCGAGCATGCGCTACATTGATTACCAAAAGGCGACATAGTGAATCGCATTCAGAATACAGCCTCTTAATATACAAAGTACATCTTTTCGTTTGATATTACAGCAAATTATTTAAAACAATAAGACTAGAGAGGACTCCATGACAATGTTTTAAGCTTGGCTATAATCACAAAATGTCGGTTTTATCTCGACTGGACGGCTGCAGCCCTAAAGACCCTAACCATGGGCTAATATGTACAGAACTGAACATGTATATCAAAATATTAGCTCTGGAAGTGACATGTTGAGTGGATATGCAGTGATGCGAGTCATCCATATAACAGCTGTTGATACAACTGCTTCCGGCCGCAGCAATACTCTGTCGGCATAACTATACTACTACATGCTTTGATATGCAGATGATGAGCATTTCACTGCAACTGCACGATGTAGGTATGAACAGAGCCATTTACGTTCTATGTACATGAAATAATCGTGTTATGCATCGTGAAGCAGAAGCGTCTGTCACCGAGTGCCGCATTGTGACCGAGACGGGTTCGTACGTTTTAGAGATTGCGGTTTATCATTCTGCAATATTGCTCCTCGTTTTGGCCTGGATCCCACAACTGTCAAGCGAATATAGACACGAAGCCTTAACGTAGTGTAGGTACCCATCGACACCACCAGGCAAGCAGCCTAGAGGACACACATTGTTTGCACGGCTGTGAACGATCGTACAGCCACGTTATACACGGTGTTTATTTTAACTTCAGACAAGTAATTTTTTCGAATATGACGCATCGTACAAAAAACGTGTAAGTGAAAAGTTAATTTGTCTGCGCTGCAATTGGTAACCTCCTAACGATCCCTCCTGCTTGTCAGGAGTCAACTTTATATTTTCAAGTGGAACTGGCCATTTTTATGTCATATTACTAGTCTATGCCAAGAAATAAACACCACTGACTTAAACTATTTTTTCCGGTTCGTGGCGGATATCAGACGTCCCTGTTTTGGCTGGCAATTAACACCTAAATAATTTGATTCTACAATTCCTTTACGATATGTATGTGAACCCTTGTGTTCTTAACTATTGAGATTGATGTTCACACCACTCTAGGGTAGATATTGACACTTCGGGGTTGAATGTGGTGAGACCCCAAACCGTCGCAATGCATGATTTTGGTGGCCACTCTCGAGCCCCATCCGACCATCATAGCTCTTGCGCTGGCCGCTACGCGGAAACCGGCGGAATAGAAACAACAGCCACCGTAATAAAGTAAAATATCTGTGATATGATAATGACAGGTGCACCTGCCAGGGATGTTCACCGAAATCATGTATCCCAACATTGAGAGTCAAGGGACTCACCGAGATCAAGCACTCCAACAGAGAGAGGCAAGGAGACTCGCCGATATCAAGCGCGCCCTTCGGAACAGAAAACTACTACACGTCGTTTTTGCTGGATCAAGCTAAACCATGTTCATAAACAGACACTGAAACGGATAACCATACTGTACCGTACTATAAAATTTGCAATTCTAAAGTTAATTCTTAACATAATTATCAACCTTAGGAACACAAATGTTTACTTTTTTATTGTAAATTGGTTATAAATTGCAAAAAAGCAGGCACATTTGATGTCCGTCGATTATAGGGCGAATTGGAAACAATGTTATGAGCAAACCGTACGTGTTTTTCGACTTAGAATCGTAAACATAAAACACTAAATTGATTCCGCTCATGCAGTAGTGGACGCTGGGAAGTTGTTATTTGTGGCGCAGAGAGATGTCCCCGACACTAATATTACCTTTTCACATAGAAAATTCTTTATATTACGATGCGACTTCGAGATATTTAGCTGTCTGAAGTTAAAAGAAAAGAAACATCCCGTATGTTTCAAGGCAAGTAAATGGCTTGTTTACAGTAAGACCGATATCTACGCCGTGACGCCACCCGTTGTTGCAGCTCACATTGATACTTCAGTAAAGACAGGTGTCTTTTCAGAAGTGTCTCGTTTTAGAGAACAGCCTCACGACGAATATATCCAGGACTGGATCCTCCTAGGAGAACGAACACTAGAAAATTTAATTCACCGTCGTCATATACGTCCAACACCTTGAGGGATGGTATGGCGTGCTACTGGGAAGCTACACTATTACTTCTGGGCAACGTAGACGGTAACCTGGAGAGCAGCTATTACATGATAATGTGTTAAGCCCTATTATTGTGATCTATCTTCGAAGTGTCCCTCTCTTTTTAAACAATATAACTTATGACTGCATGTTGCTCATTCCGCCATCTCATATTCCGATATGGAGCGTATTCGACTGTTACTTTGACTAACAAGCGTTTGCGGGTCTCTCACCCACTGTGACCAAACGCTTACCCGATTGCTGAGAGACTATCCAACGACTACACTTGATGAGCTGTGCGCCGGCCGCGGTGGCCGAGCGGTTCAAGGTGCTTAAGTGCTGAACCGCGCGAGCGCTAAGGTCGCAGGTTCGAATCCTGCCTCGGACATAGATGTGTGTGATGTCCTTAGGTTAGTTAGGTTTAAGTAGTTCTAAGTTCTAGGGGACTGATGACCTCAGATGTTAAATCCCATGGTGCTCAGAGCCATTTGATGAGCTCTGGAATAGAGCTGAAGCTGTATGGAGTGAGGTGCTCGCATCGGTCAGTGAAACTCAGCTCGACATGAAGTGCAGTTGAGTTCAAGCCTTCATGTACCACAGGTACACCGATTAGACTAATGTACTGGAACAATTAGCTGACGACGAAAAGATGTGGTGAGAACATCAAAAACGCGGCATAAATGAATCTGAGGCGAGATGATAGCAAACTATCATATAATTACGTAAAATTTGACACTGACGTCTGAAAATGTTGCAGAGTTTTCAAATCTTTCAGACTGACTGGTACGGACACATGACAGAAAATAACCTGTTCCAAGTACCGCAAATACAAGCTAGTGACGTAACGGAACGTCAGCCATCGCATGAGCGAAACTAGCTCGCAAATTCCGTGTAAATCAGACTCCACTATTTTTAAAGTATGAAGGAACACTACGGAACTAGGTTGCACGTTAGCCAGAACAACTTGAACAAGCACTAGGAAGGGTCTAAAGCTTCCTAAGCTTCCACATTGCTTGTAGGACTGGCGAAGGAAACATAAATTTTCGCAAGTAGTCGTCAATGATTAAGTGTATGGTAGAAAAAAATGGATTACTATCGTTTCAGAATACAATCAGTCACTTGCTCAAAGTCTTTCACAATACCAGTATTAACGACTTTATTAATTAAATATAGACACACTTGGTTTACTGTCGATTGTATTATGTTACTGGGTGTGGTAGAAGTCGACTCTCAGAAGTCGAACCATCAGCCTGAAGGACGATCAAAGCATGAGATGCGCTTCAGCTATTTCGAGGAATCTTATGATCTTGTTCACTCCAGTCGAGTCACGACCCTATAAGGTGCTCGATGATGATGATAGCCAACGGAAGGCAGGCTGTCCAGAGCAGAGAGAGCTGTCTTTAACCTACTCCGACCGAAAGCCAAGAGCCGACTACCACAAGAGCACCCGTACAAACCGAACACAGATCATTCCCGCCCCCACGAAAGTGGCCGTGGTTAAACGTTCCAATCCGCCACTCAAATACCGGCGGAAAATTCCACTATATTGCCGAAGCACTACCATTCCACCAATGGAGATTCTTGGCACCAATTTCTGCGTTGATTTTGCTACGTCATGGAGCTATGCCCTAAGCAAGCCAATCACAGTTACGATTTTGCCGAAAACGCGGGAATGTGGCCGCCAAGACTGCATGGGTACGCAAATCATTCCCACGCCTCGCTGGTAGCCCGCAGTTGGCAATTCAGCGTTCTGCGTACTAGCGGCCTATGTTGTCTCTCTTAAGCAGTTTTGGCCTAAGTTGACTGTATCGGAGTTACTGTGTGACTTCGCTTGTTAAAATCAATCACTGTATCGTCAGTGATTGTGTGGCGAGCCTTCTTCGTCTCCCTCAGAGGCGCATTTGTATTGCTAGAAAGTCTTTAGTTTGGAACAACCAGACCAGAATAATTTGTTTCGGAATATACTCGCGACATTATCATCACCACGACGGGACATCGAAGTAACCAGCCATCGCCTCCAGTACGCCAGATCGTGTCCGTGCAGTTAAGAAGACAGCTTGGTAATGTACGTCCGCAGCACCGGCAAAGCCGGCAATTTTGTTAGGTGATAATCAGAGCTCAGCAGAGCGCGCCTGTTTGACTTTCCAAACTTTGTTCTGTCTTGGTTGTTCATTGTCTGAGTTCTCACTAATGTAGCAGCAATTAATGTTGGGTTAGCTGTGCGTCTCTCTTAAGATTTGAGTTGCAAGGAATTGGCTCCACATACCACTTCGTCATAAACGTCACAATCTAGTTTAGGGACAACTTCACCTTCACAGCATTTATTGGAGTATCCAGTTTGAGCCAATTTGATGTATTGTAAATTTTTCATGTGTTTTTGTTTATTATTTTTTGTTTAGTCTTAATAAACCATATTGTTATTTTGGACAGAACTTTCATTCTGTTAATCGGTACAGCAACCCTATCATTTCTCATTACGTTAATGAAACATTCCTTTATTTAACTTATTTATCAAATTAAATTATTGCAGGTGCCAAATTCTTTTCTACTCCATTTGCAGGGTCAGTTCGCGTATCTTTTTAATCCATGTGCAACAGCAAAAGACGGAGTTAGAATAGGGAGGGCTTAGAGCATCATTTACATATGTAGATTCTAGAAGAATTTTGTGGTGTCACCGCCAGACACCACACTTTCTAGATGGTAGCCTTTAAATCTGCCGCGATCCGGTAGTATACGTCGGACCCGAGTGTCGCCACTATCAGTGATTGCAGACCGAGCGCCGCCACACGGCAGGTCTAGAGAGACTTCGTAGCACTCGCCCAGTTGTACAGCCGACTTTGCTAGCGATGGTTCACTGACTTCTACGCTCTCATTTGCCGAGACGATAGTTAGTATAGCCTTCAGCTACGTTAATTGCTACGACCTAGCAAGGCGCCAGTATCCGTACTATTGATATTGTGAATCATGTACCATAAAGAGCGACGTTTTCCATTAATGGATTAAAGTTAAGTATTCCACCACCTACTTCCGTTTTTCTCAATTCTAATTCCCTTGTCATGTTCCAGACCTCACGCCAGCCTGCGTGAGCTAAAACTCGTGCATTTCAGCCTTCTTTAAACATACGGTTGGCTCTCCTGCCAACCACAACAAATTCAGTGTTAAATACACTGCTAGCCCCGGCACCTCGCCAGACCTGATGTACATTTGCAGGCAATAAATGAATACAACTCAAAAAAATTCGATGATTTTTTCAAGAGAAAGAGCTTCACAAATTGAACAAGTCTGTAACGCAGTGATCCACTTCTGGGTTTTATGAAAATAGTTTTTCGATTTGACATTGATCTAGAGTATTGGTGAATGCTTTCCTGAGGGGTATCGTGCCAAGTTCTGTCTAACTGGCTCGTTAGATATCAAAACTCAGGGTTGGTCATTGTACTCCAAATGTTCACAGTTATGGGGAGATCTGGCAACCTTGCGGGCCAAGGTAGGGTTTGGCAAGGATGAAGACAAGCTGTAGACACTCTCGCCGTGTGTAGGTTTGCGTAATTTTGCTGAAGTCTACGCCCAGGATGGCCCATCATTGAGAGCAGAAAACGGGGCGTATAATATTGGCGACGAACCATTGTGCTGCTAGTATGCCGCGAATGACATCTAAAAACGGGTCCTACAAGGCATACAAGTAGGACCCCTTTCTACCAGTTCTGGTTGTCGGTCCGTATGCCGGCGACACTCAGGTTGGTATCCCATCGCTGTCTGGGCGGTTTCAAGACACGTGTTAGCCAGTCATCAGAATCACACAGACTATGTTATAACAGCCACCGGGATTCCAAACCGAGGTATTCATGCTCAGGTCAGGCTTGGCACTCAGCTAGTTGATAATAAGAAGAAAATATTTCATAAATTTAGTATGTTGAAGCGTTAGTGCACTAAAAACTTAATTAAAAGTTTGTGTTTGTATGTGTGTGTTAAGATGGCACTACAGCCAAATGGATTGCAAAGCTATGCAACAGGAGCTGGATGCTGGGAGAAAGGAAAAGCAGCCAGCCAACTATTGTGTTGGTCAAGAAATACGCCGTTAAAAAGGTGTCCTTAAACAAGGAAAAAGAGCGTAGATGTACTGAAGGCAGCAAGATTCTTTGGAACTTCAACAGTGGATTCATGTTTTCAACAAAGAGTGAAAGAAAGGATCCCTTAACCGTATTTCTGACATGGAACGAAGATGTATCGGAAATTAGGAATTCCTTGTCGGCACTTCGCATTTCAGCTTGCTGAGCGGAATAATCTACCACATTCAATCAACGAAGAGAAAAAGTTGGTAGGGAAGGACTGGATAGCACAGTTTAGGAAGAGACATAGAAACAGAAGCCTCAGAAAATCTGATTCCACGAGATTTGGGTCTTAATTTTCTTCTCTGGATGCCTGGGCACTTTGTGCTAGCTCAAGGGCAAAGTGGCCATTTTGCAGACTTTCAGTTAATCTCTCTTCTACTTCAAAATGAGAATTCCAGTAAGAATACAACTGCTTTGTAATTACAGGGTTTTTACTGTTTATACTGATGTACCTAATGGGTGACTATTTTTCACACGGATAAATATACCTTCGACGTTTCCTTGGCCTGCTTAGCTTGTACTCGGCGCATGTGGCATGAAAAACACTCTCGTTAGAGGTCTCTAATGAGCACCTGGTCGAATAGAATGCTGTCAGACAGAATTCAATTTTTTTCTCAATGGCATTTGAGTTGCTATGTAGTCCACCGAGGATACAGAAAGTGTAGTGATGTGATAATTTTCATTAGGACTGTGCTGTCTAAAACAAGGAGATAAAAATATCGATTCTAGGTACTTCACCCTTCACATTCGTGTAATAAACTCCGTTGAATAATTGTGCAGTATAGTTTGATCTGTAGTTTGGTTCAAATGGCTCTAAGCACTATGGGACTCAACTGCTGTGGTCATTAGTCCCCTAGAACGTAGAACTACTTAAACCTAACTAACCTAAGGACATCACACACATCCATGCCCGAGGCAGGATTCGAACCTGCGACCGTAGCAGTCGCACGGTTCTGGACTGCACGCCTAGAACCGCGTGACGACCGCGGCCGGCGATCTGTAGTTTCCCGACAGATTGACGTCAATAGTTGGTTGACGATATGGTGAGCGTTATTCGATGCGTGAGTGCTGACCTGTTCATGAAGTATCGAATCTCTTGTGATAGTAATTCCCTCATGATTATTTCTGTTAACTTGCATCCGACTATTACTAACAATTGTACAACAGATAGTTTAAACAAATGCCTAATAGGAAGGATTCCATCAGAAAAGTCGCATTGCTATGGTTACTGTAAAAATCTTAGGTACAAGGCTACATATGCTGAAGATAAAAATAGCATTAAAAGCGCAATACAAACATATTTCGCTAGAAAACCGACGTGAATGACACTGGTTTGACAAATAAAATGAAGAAGGCACAGTTTTCTCTCGGCGTAATACGTCGCATAGAAGTCACTTGCAGTGGTAGCGAGTTTTAGGAAACTAATACTCTTTTTCAGCCCGTGAACGCTGAGTTACCAGTTCCGTTCCATCATGGATTCTGTAGCGGAGACGCCTCCTGGCTCCCGTACGTGGAAGGGTGTGTAGGAGCGGAGGAGCGGTTGGTGAGCAATACGTAGGGGGGGGGGGGGGGGGGGGGGGAGGTGTATGGGACAAGTGGCAGCAGTCCAGTGCTTGCGTTAATGAAGAGCCGGCCAGTAATGGCAGCCATGCTGCAGGCTAATGGCCGCTAGGTGGCAGGACACACGCCAATGACGCTTCATCTGTGCTCCTCCCTGCTGCCCACGTACGCATAGCACGTAGTCCCCACGGAGCATCGCAGGTAAAATGACAAACAGTACTGTTTAGCTAAGTAACTGATGACTCTTCTCAATGTTGCGGTATTATGTTGCTCCACGTCGGAAGCCATCACCGGAAATTTCCAGATAATACGTTTGCAGTTCAGCCATCCGAGCTAAGTGGTGGAGTTGCAGTGCAGTAATTATCGGCTGTCAAAATTTAGACACTCTTATCAAATAACCCAACCCATACAAACATCATTACCACACAAAGCGCAAAAAAAAAAATCTTTTCGGGACTCAAGGGTGGCTAATATAAACATGAAATATCTCTGTTCTGAAAAACAAAGAAAAAATTCTCGATATAACCGACAAGAAAAGTGTGAGGTGTTCCACATGAGTGCGAAAAGGAATTCGTTAAACTTCGGATACACGATAAATCAGTCTAATCTCAAAGCCATAAATGCGTCTATATACCTAAGTATTACAATTACGAACAACTTAAATTGGAAAGAATACATAGAAAATGTTGTGGGGAAGGCTAACCAAAGGCTGCTTTATATTGATAGGCCACTTAGAAAATGTAGCAGATCTACTAAGGAGACACTATGCTTGCCCGTCCACTTTTAGAATACTGCTGCCCGGTGTGCGATCCTTACCAGGTAGGACTGGCGGAGTACATCGAAAAAGTTAAAAGAAAGGCAACACGTTTTGTATTATCGCGAAATAGGGAAAGAGTGTCACAGAAATGATTCAGGATTTGGTTGCAACGGAATCTTCTCACGAAATTCCAATCACCAACCTTCTCCTCCGAATGCGAAAATATTTTGTTGACACCGACCTACATAGAGCGGAACGATCACCACGAGAAAATAAGGGAAATTAAAGCTAGTACGGAAAGATATAGGTGTTCATTCTTTTCGCACGCTATACGGGATAGGAATAATAGAGAATTGTGAAGGTGTTTCGATGAACCCTCTGCCAGTACCCAAATGTGAATTGAAGAATATCCATGTAGATGTAGTACAACAATTACTTCAGGCTTATGACAGCTTAATTAGTGACCTGTAAGAGTACATTAGAGCTTCACGTAATAGATACTTTTGCCGGAGCGCATAGCAAGAGTTTCACTAAGATAACCTTTAAACAGGCCTCGAGCTAACAAAATTTGTGACTCAGTTTCCATTCACCAAGTTGCCTATAAGAAATCTACGAGTATGTTGAATATACGCGTAAAGCGTCTTTCGAACGGTCACATAAATCGGGGCTTCTGAAACAAGACAATTCTTATACGATTTCACACACCCCAAGACTAACACGTTGCAGTAATGGGGCTCATAAAACAACAACCTTAATAACGCAAACAAAGAAATATGCATCAGCATATTAATGCAAGCTAACAGAAGTCTATTAATGGAAGTCTGCCGTGTTCCAAAACATGAAAGAACAAGCGCAAACATGCTTAGTTTTAGGTAAGCACTGAGAAGTCAGATGAGTATTCAGACAGAGTGACATACTAATGTCTACACGCAAGCCACGTTCTGAAACAGAGTAACCCACAAGAGATCACGGATAACAACGGCCGACCTGTCGTGGCATGGAATCAGTGAGGCCTTGGTAGGTTGCTGGAGGGAGTTGGCACCACTTATCTGCCCACACGTCACCTGATTCCTGTAAATTCCTGGGAGGGGTCGATGCGCTCTGACTCCACTTTTAGTCATCAGTCATATCCCAGGTGTTTTCGATCGGGTTCAGATATGACGAGTTTGGGGGCCAGCACATCAATTGGAACTCACCAGTGTGTCCCTCGAACGTTCTGCATGGCCTTTTATCTGGTTAAAAGATGCTACTACCGCCGAGAAACATAATCATCATGTAGGGGTCTACGTGGGCTGTAGCCAGTTTACGATACTCGTGTGCTATCCTACAGTCTTGCAAGATCCCCACTAGACTCTTGGATGCCCTACTGAATGTTCTATAGATCATAATGGAGCCGCCACCAACTTGTCTCCGTAGCTCAGTACAAGTGCCAAGGAGCGGTTCCCCTGGAAGATGACGGATTTGCGCCCTCCTATTGCTGTGATGGAGAAGGTATCGGAATTCATCAAATCACGCAACGCTCTGCCACGCGACAACGTCCAATTCCAATGGCCACGTGTCGTTTCAGTTTTAGTTGCCAATGTCGTGGTGTTAACATTGGCACATACACGGTTTGTTTAGACACACTTGTACTCCACCCAGCATTAACGTCTGATGTTATTTACGCCAGAGTTCGCCACCCGTCGCTTTTTACAACTCTAACTAACATACGATGTCTGACATCTCTGATGAGAACTGGCCGCCCAGCTCCCCGACGTCTGGACGTGGTTTCACCTTGGTTTTGAAAACGCTCACTACGGAACTCCTCGAACACCCAACAATTCGAGGAGTTTCTGACATGCCCGTGCTGAGCTCGAGCCATCACAATCTGCCCTCGGTCAAACTCAGGTACTGCCTTCCCGACTCTACACACGGACAGCATGCACCGTATTTGAATTTTAGTAGCTGTCTTCCTCGCCAAGTGACGCTGCTGTAGCCTGAACGGATTTATATCGATAGTAGGTCGGTGATTCCAACGTACTGGACGAGCAGTGCGCGTTATTTTGCTGTTGGCATGTTTTTTTTTTCTGGTGTGAATGCTTGCTGTTACAAACTCATTCAGTGCCCAACGCTTCACCTTCCTCACTAACAAGAGCAGAAATCACAGCAAGTCACCAACTTTAATAACATTATTAGACGTACAACTGAAGAAAATGAAACATAGACAAGATCAAGGTACACTGACGATGCTCACTAGCCTCTCAAACAAATTTAAGGAAAACCAGCATGGAAGAGCTGAGCCGAATTATCATCTTTATTTGCGACAGATATCGTCGTTTTCAATTTCTCAAAGCACATAAAATTTATACAAAAACCTTAATATTATACAAAACGCAAAACATACAAATTAGACCAGTTAACATGAAACCAAGGAATTTGTGAATCGCGCGTTTAGGTTATATTTTCAAAAACAAGAAATTTTTTACCTAATTCAAAATTGTGTAGTCCCATTTTACAAATTTCTAAAATAGTGAACAACTAGCCTGAGTAATAATCAAACTATAAGAATCTATCAAGTAGGCATTCAGGTTGGATTTTCTACAACAACATATCCTTTACGCAGTTCCAGATTCGTTAAATTCATATTTACAGAAAAATTAAAATGGTGACTAATCGGCCTTGGCAGTAATTATACTGTAAGTATCGGTGGGTTTGATATTCTTGTTAGATTTTCAGCACAAAATTCTTCACAAAGTACAACATTTCTTGAGTTCAGTTTTCACACAAATCAAGAAGTGCTGAATAATCAGCACAATTAGCATTAAATAGTAAGAACTGACAGGATGGCCATGTAATTTTAATTTTCAGAAACAAACAAATCCGTAAGCCATGTAAAACGCAGGGACATCAAAAGCTTCCAACATTTTTAACTCTCAATAATCAGGTGTAGGTGTCTTCATCCTTGAAGTGAGGATACCTTCTATTAAAGACTATTCTAAACAATTAACATTAAACCCAGCCTCTGAAGCACGACAACTCTAAAACATAAACAACATGTAATTTTAACATCCACGTGCTGAGAGTGATCTGAAGAACGAAATGACTAAGTAGGCTTTAAAGGTAGATGCAAAATAATTAAAAGTAATAAATACTGCCTACTGAAACAGAACATTACTTAAGTTAGGTATAAATGCGGGGAGCAGGCGACAGAAGCCCACAGACACAAGCTATCGCCCCACGCACTGCGCCCACGCAGGTGGACTGACAATAGGAAATCACGTCGCAGAAATACGGGCCATGGGGCGGTCCTGGCGTTCCGCCGACGCGGAACCTATGTACGACAGGGCAAACAGAGATAAGCTGCGGTGGCATGCGCATGATACCGACAGCTACAGCAACCGTAAAATTCTAATGATTACCACAATATCTTAAACTCGGTCAATAAGCTGGCAAAGTCGCAACTAATAAAGGCAACGAAAATGACCAAATCCGCAGCTCGTGGTCGTGCGGTAGCGTTCTCGCTTCCCGCGCCCGGGTTCCCGGGTTCGATTCCAGGTGGGTCAGGGATTTTCCCTGCCTCATGATAACTGGGTGTTGTGTGATGTCCTTAGATTAGTTAGGTTTAAGTAGTTCTAGGTTCTAGGGAACTGATGACCATAGATGTTTAGTCCCCTAGTGCTCAGAGTCATTTGAACCACTTTTTTGAAGGTGACCAAGACGTCTGAAGGACAACAGAATGAGCATGAAATAAGGATCCGCTAACGCCTAGGACGCAGATCACCAAAACTTATAATCGCTGTTTACCCAATCTCGTGTGTAACTGCAATGCCACTGTCAGCTGGGATGTACCACGCACGTTATACAGATCCACTATTACCCACATATGAAGTCACAGTATACCTTCATGGAACAAAGGCTTGGCAATAGCTAACACAGTTTAAAATAGCATGGTACATGAAGTACATCACGTATCCCAATTTTTTCTTAATTAAATTCACAAGGTTTTAAAACTCATTTGCCAATCCAAGAACAACAGCGTCTTACACGCAATTTCTAGAACACACCAGATGGTAATTATGATGTCGATTCTGTCATCTCTTATGGCTACAGATATTTCAGAAGGTCACTGTGATTTGACAGAAAGCAAAAGTACATTGCTATTAAAGGGCACCAAAGGAAAACTCCACCCTTACGTCTCATCCGTACTTCAAAGACAACGAGAAGATGAATTTCCCACTATCACCGAGGCCTCGCAGTTTCGATTCTTAACCACGGCAATAATGCGAGGAGAAAACATCAGCAGAGGCTACCACGCCTCCCTAGTCACCAGTCTCTTGCCGAGCAGCTCCACACACAAGAGCTTGCCGTGAGCCTAACCCCGCTTTGTGCGCGTTACAGCAGGACTCTCTCGCTTCAGGTGCCACCTGTCCACCGGTCACGGAAAGCGATCAGTGATCGACCGGATTGAGCTGGACTGTCTCATACACAACGGTAAATCAGAACCCACACCCATAAATTTTCCAAAACCGAATACTAAGCGGGAAAACTCTCAGTCTCGAACTGGCTGACAATACGCAACAGTATCAGCAACTTAACTTCAAGCAGAAAATATCAAGTCCTCTGTGGTCGTCTTCTCTCAACATAGTTCCTCAGAATATTGTAGCCAGTCAGATGCGTCGGTCACACCGTTGAAACAGAAAACACCAGCCTCACACTGACACGAGGTTTCTGGCAACTGTACAGCGAAGCAACTATTACACACATACAGAAAGCCAGTTAATGCACAAGAGAAACACAGGTACATAGCCACCCGCTGTTCATCTCCGACCACTCAACAGAACAATGGAGTTACAACTGGAGTCTGACTTGTCAAGCAAGTTGCTTAAGACATGCAACTGCAAACAACTTTAAATAATATTCTGGTACAATGTGTCGTAGAAACATGTGCTACACCCTCGACAACAACTTTAAACTAGATTCCGGTGTAGAATCATGTGCAGCACCAGTTAAGTACACAGTCTCTCGCTGTTGACTGTGAACACTCAGACTTAAAAAGTATTTATCCAAAACGGCCTATCACTTGTCACACAATTTACTCAAGGCACACAACTGCGAACAAATAGGAATAACCTTCTGCAGAATTGCCAATTAAACAGAAATATGACACTCCCAAGGTAATTCTAAAAGCTCATTCATGCCACACAAAGTCAGCACAAATTCAAGAAGAGTCCAAGATTTTGCACTTCCATGAGAGCAACAACTTTATCAAGCGCATTCATGTCTTAAATACCATTTCTTGCCCTCAGCTGGCGCCATGGCTTCGTCAAAGTGGGGTAGACAACGTACCAGGCACCAGTTGCCCTTGCATGCACTGTATCATTAATTGACAAATTAGCTAGTCACTCTCTGGTAAAAGTCAAAAAGATTCTATTCACTGTGGTCGTGGTTTTACATTCCAAGACTGGCTACAGCCACTCTCGGGTACAATGTTTGTTTTATCCTATCCGTTCAACAGTGTGTCGTTCGTCACTGTGTGTCGTCGCCGACTGTTCGTCTAAGTGTTTGACAGCTCATCTCCAGTGTATAGTTGCTGCAAGTTTGTCTGCATGCCGGACATACTACTGCTGTGTGTTGTCACCTGCTGTCGATGATCTGGTCTTGCTATGTGTTGTCGCCTATTGTCCACGTGCTGGTGTCTTCATCGCTCCCCCTTTGTCTGTGGCGTTACCAATTGTCCACCCACTCATCTCATCGCTTGATGTCGTTGTCAACTGTCGTCTACCTTGTCACTAACCATAATATCATCCTTGACCTCAATCAACTTTCTACGATCCAAACGAATTCTTATCTAAGATTTTTATCTACAAATCCCCTTCTCCTGCTCCTCTTGCAGCGACTTGGACAACTAATCCACTCACCACCGCATATTGTCCCTCCCTTTCCTACAAGTTCCTTTCCAGTTCTGTCCCTACCTTCTGTTTATTTTCCCCTGCCGCTATTTCCTTACACGTAGAAAGTCATTTGTGCAAGAGTAAATAAAGGAAAAATAGCTGCAAGTGCTCCATTGTCACTCTGATGAAACACCGTCCCAAGGCACCTAACCTTCAGGTAACCAACGAAGTCATATCCCACCACCTCCTATTCCACACTCACTCTCCAAAACATCTTCCAAACGACATACATGTACCACTCCTGGCATCACGAAACCAAGCCTGAAAATGCCGAATACCTGAACCCATGCTTACCCCTTCCAGACCTTTTGTCTCACTCCTTCAGCCTCTCCTACCCTCAACCAAAATTACTGAACACAAAAAAACCGAAACCTATGAAATCAAAAATATACTCTGCCATGCAGCAAATAATCTCCAGGGATTCGATCCTGTTCAAACAACCCAATCCCAAGGTATACACTGACTTCTTGCATAAACTTCTACATACTACATTTAGTCCAAACTCCCTCCTAGCTCCTCTCACCTTCACCACTTCTTGCCCCAAAAAATCACAATCCCCCACCCCATCCCACCCCACCCCACCCCACACCACTGTCTGCCATCCTCACCGACTGCTGAGATTGCAAATGTCAACCTGAGATCGAAAGATAATGGAATGAAACCAAAATTCACCTCCCATCCTGCCACTGATTTATGTTAGCCCTCCAAATGTTGAATGAGCACGGTTCCACATTCTTTGGCATAAAATTTTCACCTATTCCTTTTCCACAACTCATTGCCTATTTAAAGAGGAATATCGAATACTCAAAATCTACTGACTGAGATACCCAAGCACGACTTAAGACCCATTTTCACAGCTTTACTTCCGCCAGTATCTTATCTCCTACAATCCGAACTTCACAGAAGCTCTCCTGTGAATCTTGAAGAACTAGCACTCCTGGAAGAAAGCAGTAGATCAGTTGGTAGAGCACTTACCCACAACACGGGCCCTATTCTGTATTGTTGATACCGATCGGTACAGTAGTTCAGCCTTGGTAGTGACGTCTTTTTCGGTTCTTTATTCAAAGTTCCTATTCAGTAAGCTTCTGACACCTGTTATCGATCGGTCCTCCTACCGATTTGTTTGACGACTGTACCGAAAGGTTTAGGATTTCGGTATTGTGTGGTTTATTTACACCTAGAGTTTGTTATTTTAAAGACATTCAGTGGTTTTAGCTTCGGATTTAGTGATTATGCTACTGTAGATTCACCAGGTGGAAGGTGAGTTCATAGTAGGTATTTTCATTTCTTAGAAATATGATGTATATTGCTGTTGCTGTGAATGAGGATAACATAAAAAAACTGTTTCGGTCGATATTCTCACAAAATGCCAGTAATTTTTAAATAATTAAGAGTTAAAAAACTATTAAATTTCAAAAGTTCGGCTCTGCTAACGTGTATCACGTGAGTATTAGCTGAAAATATTAGTGACTTCGCGCACGTTTTCCCCAGATGCCTTACTTATTACCTATCGAAAGGCCTTTAAAATTTTTAACTAACAATGAATAGGAATTTTGTGAAACATGATAGAAGAAACCTTCCAAAATGTCATGCATTTACGGCTTACTCCCGCACCATTCGGCAACTAAGT
The DNA here is from genome assembly GCF_023897955.1 of Schistocerca gregaria. NCBI lineage: Eukaryota > Metazoa > Arthropoda > Insecta > Orthoptera > Acrididae > Schistocerca > Schistocerca gregaria. The sequence goes on from NC_064924.1 coordinate 368,994,001, forward strand.
CAGCCAGCGTCTCTCTCGACAGGGATGATGTGGAATAAAGCACTGCTTATAAACGAGTGGCAATAGCGCAGTGGGTGAAGCCACAAGCTAATTTGGCAAACGTCGCAGGTTCGCACACTGCTGCGAAACAAAATATTTTTTTCTGCTCTTCATGTTTGTAACACATTCTGAGACTTTGCTAATTGTCAAAATTAAGCATTTTTCTGATAAATTCTTTGTTACTTACACATAACAGAGCACTTTCTCAAAAAATTGTTCAATTGGATCTGAACACTATGGAACTTAACATCTGAGGTCATCAGTCTCCTAGAAATTAGAACTACTTAAACCTAACTAACCTACAGACATCACACACATCCATGCCTGAGGCCGCATTCGAACTTGCGACCGTAGCGATTGCGCGGTTCCAGACTGAAGAGCGCTTTCTCAGTAATGAGTATCTTCCATTTCGTGAATTTCACATGTTTAAGAAATGGAAGATGAAATTGCTGTGCTTGAAACGACTGTCTGTGACATTTATACACACATCAAAAAAGGTTTGTATCACCCCGGTTTTCAAAACTCCTGAAGATAGAGTTTGATTGCAGATATTGTATCACAGACACAGTCCCTCTGACTGTTCAGAGATGTCACTACACCCGCCCAAAGATATAAAAAAAACATGCACGTGGATCGCCAATTAGACGGAAGAGGTCCGACAGCCGATCAGATTCAGTCATTCCACACGGCTCTGTTGTTTGTAGTTCAAGCATGACTAAAAGGTCAATACCGCGGTTCGATCGCGTCCGCAACTGTTACTTTATGCCAGGAAGCGCTCTCAAGAAGGAAAGTGTCCAGGCTTCTCGGAGGGAATAAAAGTGACGTTGTTTGCGTATGGAGGAGGTACAGAGAGATAGTAACTGTCAATTACATGCCTCGCTTAAGCCGCCCAAGGGCTACTACTGCAGTGGATGACCGCTACTTAGGATTATGGCTAGGAGGAATCATGACAGCAACGCCACAATACTGAATAATGCTTTTCGTGCAGCCACAAGATGTGTTACGACTCAAATTTGGCGCAATAGACTGCGTGATGCACAACTTCACTCCTGACATTATGGCGAGGTCCATCTTTGCAACCACGCAGCGCGGTACAGTTGGGCCTAATAACATGCGAAGAGATCGCTCAGGATTGGCAACACGTTCTCTTCACCGATCAGTGTCTCGTATGCCTTCAACCAGACAATCGTCAGAGTCGTGTTTGGAGGCAACCCGGTCACGTTGAACTCCTTAGACACTCTGTCCAGCGAGTGCAGCAATGTGGAGATTCCCTTCCGTTTTGGGGTGGCATTATGTGGGGCCGGCGTTCACCGCTGATGGGCATGGAAGGCTCCGAAACCGTTTCACAATATGTGAATGCCATCCTACTACCGATAGTGCAACCATACCGGCAGCATTTAGCTAGGCATTCGTCTTCGTGGAGGAAAATTCGTGCTCCCATCGTGCAAGTCTTGTGAATGACTTCCTTCAGGACAACGATATCGCTCGACTAGAGCGGCCAGCAGTTTCTCCAGACATGAACCCCATCTAACATGCGTGGGATAGATTGAGAAGGGCTGTATACGGACGACGTGGTCCACCAACCACTGTGAGGGATCGACGCCGAATCACCGTTGAGGAGTGGGACAATCTTGACCAACAGTGCCTTGATTAACTTGTGGATAGAATGCCACGACTAATACAGGCATGCATCAATGCAAGAGGACGTGCTACTGGGTATTAGAGGTACCGGTGTGCAGAACAATATGGACTACTACCACTTACGGTCTCGCTGTATGGTGGTAGAGCATGCAATGTTTGGTTTTGCTAAGTAATGGAAAAGACGGAAATGATGTTTTTCTTGATCTCTATTCCAATATGCTATACAGGTTCTGGAACTTTCGGAACCGAGATTATGCCAAAGTCTTTTGATGTGTGTCCTTTTTCTTGCCACAAATAGTTGACCATTTTTCTGAATAATTAGCGATCTCCTAGCGTAAGGTCAGACGGGAATCTAAGACCACAACTTAAATTATTGCGAATGAAAATAGCAGCAATGTTCTTTATAGTTTAGCTTGTCACAAGGATTTATCTGCGATCGAATCCTTAACAAAAGCAGACAGAGATGAAAGATTCCAGCCACAATATCTTTAGAATATACCAACACGTGTGAAACACTGTGATTCATCAGATGCTTGTTACAAAGTACAACGAACGTCCATGGCTGCACCCGCCACACGCTCTCGAAAAGACTTTTTTCCTTAATTTTGTTTTTAGGAACCAAGTCGTTGGTGTATCATATAGGGAAGTAGTCTCCTGCGTTATTTGGATCTCTAGGACCGAGGTACAATCACATTCTAAGCGTGTTCTTATTCTTTAACATCCTCTTAAACTATTTTCCAGGTTTGTGGAGATGTGTTCCTTCTGTGCAACTTACTGAAAGCAGTTTCTTTACTGCCATACACGTTTCGTTTATTTTATTTGTGAAGCATCTTCATGAATAAAAGGAACGAAACGGGTATGGCAATAAAGAAACTGCCTTCAAATTAATTTCATAAAGGGAGCTTACTTCCATGACTTTTGATGCAATTAAGGAACGACGGAAAAGAGAAAAAAAGGACAGATTTTTCGGGTGTTTCTGTACATCTATTTCTACAAAGTGGTGCTGCACTCCATTCATATCTAATATTCTGAAACGTAAATTCCAAAACAAAATTTCGATGTGAATTCTAATAATGGTTCAAATGGCTCTGAGCACTATGGGACTCAACTGCTGTGGTCATCAGTCCCCTATAACTTAGAACTACTTAAACCTAACTAACCTAAGGACATCAGACACATCCATACCCGAGGCAGGATTCGAACCTGCGACCGTAGCTGTCGCACGGTTCCGGATTGAAGCGCCTAGAACCGCGAGACCACCGCGGCCGGCGAATTCTAATAAAACGACGTAATGTGACACTTATATAATGCAATCGACATTCTATCGTTATCATGCATTAATGGAAGCACATGGTCAGCGAAATTCAAACAGTATTACCTACTCTAACCACACTTTTTGGAACTGTGAAGAATAGTGTGCCCGTGTCGGGTGCCAGCCGCCTTGGGTCGTGTCACTGTGGCGCTGCAGCGCGATGCGAGGAGCTGAGGCAAATTACATTTATTGGTTGGTGCAAGGAGAACTGGCAACGGCGTCTCGAATCGTTATGACCGTTCGGCATCGCTTCCGAAATGCTTACAGGTTTATGTTCGGGCTTTCCTTCGAAAGCTACACCGTTCGGTTTGCTAGAGTACCGAATCTAACGGCAAAATGGAGGAAAGATACAGAATAGGGTCTCAGGCAAAGGTCTACATCTACATCTCGTCTACACCCACACTCCGCAAGCCACCTGACGGTGTGTGGCGGAGGATACCCTGAGTACCTCTATCGGTTCTCCCTTCTATTCCAGTCTCGTATTGTTCGTGGAAAGAAGGATTGTCGGTATGCCTCGGTGTGGGATCTAATCTCTCTGATTTTATCCTCATGGTCTCTTCGCGAGATATACTTAGGAGTGAGCAATATACTGGTTGACTCTTCGGAATAGGTATGTTCTCGAAACTTTAACAAAAGCCCGTACCGAGCTACTGAGCGTCTCTCCTGCAGAGTCTTCCACTGGAGTTTATCTATCATCTCCGTAACGCTGTCGCGATTACTAAATGATCCTGTAACAAAGCGCGCTGCTCTCCGTTCGATCCTCTCTATCTCTTCTATCAACCCTACCTGCTACGGATACCACACTGCTGAGCAGTAATCAAGCAGTGGGCGAACAAGCGTACTGTAACCTACTTCCTTTGTTTTCGGATTTCATTTCCTTAGGATTCTTCCAATGAATCTCAGTCTGGCATCTGCTTTACCGACGATCAAGTTTATGTGATCATTCCATTTTAAATCACTCCTAATGCGTACTCCCAGATAATTTATGGAATTAACTGCTTCCAGTTGCTGACCTGCTATTTTGTTGCTAAATAATAAGGGCTCTATTTTTCTATGTATTCGCAGCACATTACACTTTTCTACATTGAGATTGAATTGCCGTTCCCTGCACCATGAGTCAATTCGTTGCAGATCCTCCTGCATTTCAGTACAGTTTTCCGTTGTTACAACCTCTCGATACACCACAGCATCATCTGCAAAAAAACGTCTGTGAACTTCCGGTGTCATCCACTGGGTCATTTATGTATATTGTGAATAGCAACTGTCCCATAACACTCCCCTGCAGCACACCTGACATCAGTCTTACATCGGAAGACATCTCTCCATTGAGAATGACATGCTGCGTTCTGTTATCTAGAAGCTCTTGAATCCAGTCACACAATTGGTCTGATAGTCCATATGCTCTTACTTTGTTCATTAAACGACTGTGGGGAACTGTATCGAACCCCTTGCAGAAGTCAAGAAACACGGCATCTACCTGTGAACCCGTGTCTATGGCACTCTGAGTCTCGTGGTCGAATAGCGCGAGCTGGGTTTCACACAACCGTCTTTTTCGAAACCCGTGCTGATTCCTACAGAGTAGATTTCTAGTCTCTAGAAAAGTCATTCTACTCGAACATAATACGTGTCCCAAAATTCTACTACTGATCGACGTTAGAGATATAGGTCTATAGTTCTACACATCTGTTCGACGTCCCTTCTTGAAAACGGGGATGACCTGTCCTCTTTTCCAATCCTTTGAAACGCTTCGCTGTTCTAGAGACTTACGGTACACCGCTGCTAAAAGGGGAGCAAGTTCCTTCGCGTACTCTGTGTAAAGTAGAACTGGTATCCGATCAGGTCCAGTGGCCTTTCGTCTTTTGAGCGATTTCAATTATTTCTCTATCCCTCTGTCGTATATTTCGATATCTACCATTTTGTCATCTGTGCGACAATCTAGACTAGGAACTACAGTGCAGTCTTCCTCTGTGAAACAGCTTCGGAAAAAGACATTTAGTATTTCGGCCTTTAGTCTGTCATCCTCTGTTTCAGTACCATTTTGGTCACACAGTGTCTGGATATTTTGTTTTGATCCACCTACCGCTTTGACAGAAGACCAAAATTTCTTAGGATTTTCTGCCAAGTCAGTACATAGAACTTTACTTTCGAATTCATTGAACGCCTCTCGCATAGCCCTCCTCAAACTACATTTCGCTTCGCGTAATTTTTGTTTGTCTGTAAGGCTTTGGCTATGTTTATGTTTGCTGTGAAGTTCCCTTTGCTTCCGCAGCTGTTTTCTAACTCGGTTGTTGTACCACGGTGGCTCTTTTCCATTTCTTACGATCTTGCTTTGCACATATTCATCTAACGCATATTGTACGATAGTTTTGTACTTTGTCCACTGATCCTCAACACTATCTGTACTTGAGACAAAACTTTTGTGTTGAGCCGTCAGGTACTCTGTAATCTGCTTTTTGTCACTTTTGCTAAACAGAAAAATCTTCCTACCTTTTATAATATTTCTATTTACGGCTTAAATGATCGATGCAGTAACCGCTTTATGATCGCTGATTCCCTGTTCTGCATTAACTGTTTCAAATAGTTCGGTGGTGTTTGTCACCAGAAGGTCTAATATATTATCGCCACGAGCCGGTTCTCTCTTTAACTGCTCAAGGTAGTTTTCAGATAAAGCACTTAATAAAATTTCACTTGATTCTTTGTCCCTGCCACCCGTTATGAACGTTTGAGTCTGCCAGTCTATATCCGGTAAATTAAAATATCCATCCGGAACTATAACATGGTGGGGAAATCTACTCGAAATATTTTCCAAATCATACTTCAGATGCTCTGCCACAACAGTTGCTGAGCCAGGGGGCCTATAGAGACATCCAATTACGATGTCTGAGCCTGCTTTAACAGTGACCTTCACCCAAATCATTTCACGTTTTGGATCTCCGTCAATTTCCTTCGATGCTATTGCACTTCTTATCGCTATAAACACGCCTCCCCCTTCACTGTCCAGCCAGTCTCTACGGTATACATTCCAATCAGAGTTTAGGATTTCATTACTTTTTTACGTCTGGTTTCAGCCAACTTTCTGTCCCAATGGGCGTTGTGACCGTTTATTAGTGAGAGCAGTTCTTGGACCTTTCTATAGACGCTCCTGCAGTTTACTATTGGCACAATAATATTGTTATTCCCTGTTGCATTTTGCCTACTCCTAGGTCCCGAGTAGAGACTCATTCCGGCACACAATTTTAATGTGCTTCATATCAGCACACACTCCACTGAAGAGTGAAAATTTCATTCTGGAGATCCCGTGTTGCTTGGTGTGTGCAATAACAGGTTGAATCCTCCTGCTCCACAGACATCACTTTCCCCATTCCTAAATCAGTCTCTTTGAGAAAAGCATTTGGGGTTTCAAAGTGTTCCAGTAGTGTTCAGCAGTACGATTTGGAACACTTGCGTTCTCTAAGATGGCCAATGTCACGTTTTATTTCTCATTCACGAAAGATTACAAGATTGGTCTTGTGCTTCACAAAAAGATCTTCTTGCATGTGGCAGTGGTACAGGTGCACACTTGGGTCTCAAAATGAGATGCATCTTGTTGTGTGAGATTTTTGTCTAGTGTGCGTCTGTGTACCTTAATAATCATCTAGGTAACAGAGGGTGAACAACGTTACATCAGTATTTACATTATTTGCAGGTTATTACCAGTTGCTTGTTTGTAGGTTGGTTAGTACCTTCAAGTATGTGTGGCAAGAGCAAGCCATTAACGCCCGTTTTCATCCAGGCAATGCAACAGAGCATCACATTCAGGGGAGACAAGGCTTGTTTACGCAGCGGTTTGTTCAATTTTCTCTATTGGTTACCGTGGTAATCTCTAACAATCACCGAACAACAAAACACACTGCGAGGCTTTCAGACTACACTCCGTCAGCACTCGTGGCGTTAGCTGCCGAGAGGGTGGCCTGGCTGTAGCTTGCGGTGCGTGTAACGTCGACGCGTTGTAACGTCGTTTGATGACGTTTCCGAGCACAAGTTCCTATCCTCATTTTTTTTCACGACACCTCCTAGAACCCTTCCAAGTTAGACGATACCGTTTTCTATGTATGCACTGCAGTACACAACACATCGTGTACGTCACTGGACTCTCAGATGGCGAATTTCTGTTATAGCTCGACTGAGTTAACTGACTCGTAACTCACTCTGTTCTTTGGCAAATAATATTTATATATGAAAAAACCCAAATCAGTATCAAAATTTTCTAGTATCGTTGATATCCGGTGAAGGCGGAAGGTTTTGCTGTACCTTATATCGCCGGTAAACGATATACGTGATGGCATGACGCGTGTGTTGCAGCATATATGCGGAGTATTTTCGGATAACAACAGTCATTGTGAAGCTAGTGTATTTTGACATGACAGTGACAAATCACTGAGTGTCGTTTGATTAGTTTACTGCTCATATCTTGGGTATTTGTGAGAATATTCTAATATTCTTAAGGAACGAGCGGCCCCTGTGTTCATCCTTCGGTGTGGTTTATTTACAGGTCAGTCACGGAGGCTCTAGTGAAGGAAAGTTGGCCCCACGGCTCTGCAGTTCTTAGAAGTGTTTGCGGTAAGCCCCTGTTCCACGCTTTGGTGGCAAATTCGGTTTCCTCATATGAACACACCTGCAGATACGCTACAGAAAGACCCTTGAGTACAACTGCGCATAAAAAATTCACCTCCATGTACGCCAATCTAAGAACGGACCCCATCAATGGTGGTCACCAACCATGAGAAAATTCGTGGTCTTTTTCTCTAGATCTTGTTATCCAGGCAAATGATTCTTGCCTGACTATGTGCTCAGGCACAAAGACTCGACCAATGAGGGGGCATGGCCAGCAGTCAATACCAACTTCTTGCATGTGAATATGTGCACTGTAAAACGAAAATGGGAAACTGTTACAGTGTTTCCCTGCATTGAAGTAAATAAAGCGACATTCTCGCTAATCAAGGTGGCAGTGTCTCGATGTCATCCCGTGTATGCAGAGTTGTTATAACATTTTGAAGTTTGGTTTGGAGGTGAATGTTTCGGGCACTTGCCGTTCTGCCGTGGAGGGAGAGAGATATGTTGTCCTGCTGTGGAGGGAAGGAGACTTGGGGTCCTGCCATAGAGGGAGAGACTCTACGGTTCCGTCGCCGATAGCGGCGCACATTTGGCAGGTTATGAGTAACTGTCGCTTTCTGAGTTAGCGCTTTCTCCTTGCTGAGCAGCTCACACTATGCGTCTTGTGTTGCCTGATTAACTGTGTTCTTTCGTGGGACTTTTGCACTTCTACTTTGTATATTTGAGCTGCTCGAATTAGGAAATACTGTAGCGCTTCCCAAGCATTCCTCTCTTTAGTGTTTGCGAGACATCCACAAGATTAAATTTAATTTTTATAGAGTTTTGGTTTCAATATTTTAGAAGACATTGTGTTCCTTGTGTTGGAGCAGTTTCACAGTCAACATCACGAACCTTTACATTACTTTGGTTGGAAACTTATTCTTTGCCACATTAATGTGATATGTGTAGAGATCTGAGAACTATAATATTGTCCTACAACCTATCTTGATTAGGAATCCACTAAAGGCAACTACAACGTCTGCATGACTAAATAGTTTGCCTCTGTGACAGTATTCGTTGTCAATGCAGATGTTGACGGTGTTGTTTAATAGTAAGTGTGTGAGTAGTCTGCTCCATGTTTGTGATTTATGAATTAGGATCACTGCACTGAGCTTTTCATAGACGTGCTTAATCCAGGTTAGAAAGACAGAAAGACATGGGAAGCAGGATCTGTTCACTCTGACCTCTACCCAAGATCTTTATTCTGGAATCATTCGATATTTGGTAACCAGAACGACAAAGTGAGGCCTACTTTAGGACGCTAATTTATATTTACGGCCACTGACGATGCCAATTTTGTCTCTCTTGCACGTTTTTCAGCAGATTCAGCATTGCTAGCGTCAAGCGTACTTTCATTTCCTTATATGCAATTGTGTTTCTGAGGATTTGATTATAATACGTTCCGTTTGGATATTTTTGTTTCCAGCATGTAAAGTTTCATTGGTGTGTCTTTAGGGTTGTTCATTTGTATTTGATTTGTATATGTGACAGTTGGCTGAGTTGTAAATTTTATAACTGCACAGTTTAACATGGATAGGGCTAAGAAAAATCGCTAGGCACAGAAATTTAACAAAATCGTCAGAACTCGTATCGGAGCTTCTCGAGCTAGAGGCTACGGCAGCAGTAGCGTTACCTGAAGCGCAAGAAACTGCACCGGCAACAGAGCACAGTGGTAGCAGCATTGCTTCAGAAACTGAGTCAAACGTAGGGCAGAGAAGGTCAAGCTTCGGAATTATGGGAGTATTCCACTCTGTCTGAAACAAATATTAGAAAAAGACGATGCAGACTCATCAGTAGCAGAACAGGCAGGAAGGAAGCATGGGGGAGATATAGGTAAGAGGATGCGGACAGGCAAGAAGCCAAGGAGAGGGATAGGAAAGCTGAGATACACAGAAGCAAAGGAACGAAATTTAAGGCTAAACAGAAAATAAGATTCCGAATCAGAAATGTAGTCAAGTTAGAAAAATTGTGGATAGCGACATGACCAGGCTGATTCAGACTGAATCGAGACAGAAGAAGATAAAAAATCTGATGCATCTTTATGTCAAAAAGCGCAAACTAAGGTGGAACGAGTAGTATCGGAGGTGACGGCATTGGCACAATCTGAATAAACGGAAGAGCTTGTGCCACTCAAAAGTGACGTAGAAAAATCAGAAAGGAGGGTGAGTGACTACGAACAGAATTTCTGTGATAGTTCGTAATGAAATAGCATACGTTTGTCATTACCGGACAGGTTCATTATTAGAAACTTTTTCACTTATATTGCAGGAGTGTATGGCACTATTTAAGAACAATTTCCTTAATTCCTGAGCAATTCAGAGAAAATTGCTAGTGATAGTAAGAAATAATGAAATTTTCTTGGTCTTATGAAGAGCAAAACTCTGTGCTCCTCGGCATCATAATGGTTCCATAACGAACAAAATCATATGCAACATGTTGCTACGAGACTTTAAAACAGATCCAGCAACTTGACCATGCATACAGTTGTCGCAAGCTGATTGAATTACTTATAAACACAAAGTCATGAGGCCATTAGAACCTGAGAGATACCTAATTACTGTTGATAAAAATGGTAAGATGGTCTCAAATTAATTTTGATAGATTTTGATGAGAATGTGTGGGAAGAGGAGGGTGCATGTGTCGCAACAGAAAGAAGACAGCACGTAAATCCATGGGAACGAAGGTATCTGAATCAGCAAATGAACTGATGTAATGCACGCGATGCCGAACCAACGTGCATCAAATTTTACAGGCAGTGTCAAGTACAGACACTGCAGAACTGATTTCATGCCAACGCCGAGATGGCCGAAAGAGAAAAATAAGGAGGTCACACACTGTGCGGGAATCACATAATTGGGTGAGCACTTTTGGAAGCAAACACTGGGACATATGGAAGTTTATGTCTGTCAGGTGACGTGCACGGATAGCCAAAATGGTTAAGCCGGCCGGTGTGGCCGAACGGTTCTAGGCATTACAGTCTGGAACCGCGAGACCGCTACGATCGCAGGTTCGAATCCCGCCTTGGGCATGGATGTGTGTGATGTCTTTAGGTTAGTTAGGTTTAAGTAGTTCTAAGCTCTAGGGGACTGGTGACCTCAGAAGTTAAGTGCCATAGTGCTCAGAGCCATTTGAACCGAAGTGTTTAAGGTGACCACTTGCTTAAAGAGAGAAATCTGGTTTCCATTCCCGGTCCACACTAATTTTCATTTGTTTCCAGTAAATTGCATAGCTGTTGTGGTACCGTATTCGCAATTGGCTAATACATTGTGTTATGTGATATGGCTATAAGTTGTCAGCAGTGTAGTCTTTTCGACATGCATGCATGTCCGGAGCTCTGCAATGAACTTTAGAGACATTGTCAAACACGAACACTGCACTAATGTATTTCATGTCAAAGTTAAGGAGACCCGAAGAGAAAATAAATGAGTCTCCCTCTGAAGGAACCATATGTTTGTGCTATTACGAGGGGAAAGAGACACTGAGACTTGTGGAAGTACGAGTCTGTCCGGGGACTGTGCTTCAATAGCTGAAGCAGTTAAGAAGGCAACCCCTTACTCAAAGAAGGAAATCCTGGTTGGAGGCCCAGTGCGGCACAAATATTCATTAGTTTTCAGTAAATTGTGATGCTGTTGTGGTACTATATTCGCAATTTGCGAATAGATTTCATGACTATTTTTAACCTTATATGATGGAAGACTATTAGTAGTTTTCTATTTCTTAGGTTCCAGTGACTGTATAAAGTAGGCTACTTTTTTAAATGATTGTAACAAGTGCAATTGAGTTTTGTAGTAACTGGAGGTTTATACTTTAGAAAAACAGTGATAGTGAGTGATGTGACATGACAGCCACATGTTATTGAGCGACATTTCATTGGTTTTCTTAGATACTTTTTTAGGAAAGTCAAGTACCTTTCACTCCAGATTTTGTTTTCCAATCAGATGAGTGTTACCCACAGCCATGTTAGGACACAAAGGACTCGAACTGAGGGCAGCCAACGACAGCCTCTTGCTTCTTAAGATGCATTGTGTATACAACGAATGAGAAATTTCTACAGGCTTCCGTTCATTCGAGTAAATAAAACGATTTTTCGTTGGTCACTGTGACATTGGTTTGATGCCATCTCTTACAAACAGAGTTTTTCTAAATGTGTGTGGAGGGGGGGGGGGGCTTGGTTTAGAGGAAAGGTTTTTCGTCACTTGCCGTCCTGCCGTGGAGGGAGAGAGGCATGTAGCTCTGTCGCTGATTGCGGCCCGTGTTGACAAATTTTGAATAATTAGCGCATTTCGCAAGAGCGCTAACCACTTTCTGAGCAACCCAAAAATGGCGAGATTTGCGATGGAAGTTGTGTCACCGATTGACTGTACTGTTCCGTGAGTCTTGGACTCGCTTACTTTGCGTTGTGAGCTGCAAATAATAGAAAAGCTTGAAGTGTTTCGCAGACAGTCTTCCATGGAAACGGGATACCTAAGCATCCTGTTTCCAGAACATTCATGGTCAAACCGAGTTTTGTGTTTCTATAGTTTAGATAATTTTGTGCCCATTGTCTTGCAGGAATTTCACAGTCAGCGTTACGAGATTTTATGTTAATTATGTAGGCTTGTTCTCTGTAATATTAATGTGATATGTGTCGAGATCTTAGAGTAAATAAATGCCTTATTAAATTGACACTTGATTTGATTGTGAGCCAAGCCTATCGCTCTACAACTGATCCTGTCCAGAAGACATTCTAAAGGCGAATACAATCCCTGCATTTCTATTTGTTTCTCTCACTGTGATGATGTTGCTTTGCAAAGCAGGTGCCGACATTTTAGTTAAATTATTAAAACTGAGAGTATTTCGATCTGTCTTTGAGACATATGTTTACATTAAGATCATAAAGATGTGCTATAACAGTTAAGAGAAACACAGAAAGATAGTCAGGACAAATTCTGTTCAATATGTATGTACTATAGTGATACTAGTCAGATACTATTATCTATGGAAACAATACGAAAGGTAGAACACAGGGACAAAGTAGAGGCAGGTTGAGAGAGACTGGGCAGTGTCTTTGTCTCTGCGAATTAAGTTCATAAATATTGTATTGCATCGTGATAAAAGTGCCCATTTTAAGAGGCCACTCACGAATGCAATTGCTACAATGGATAAAAAATAGAAATATAGTTATGGCATGCCAACGTGGAATAATGACACGTTGTTTACAATAGGTGAGTGTTTTTTTTTTTTTTTTTCGTGAAACGTTATGATCGTTAACAGGCCTCCCCTCGTAATACTGTTTGAAAAACTATTTGAGTAAGAAGTATATAACATCTCAGCTGAAGTACCTTGACAACTTCTCACTGTTGTTGCCAGCCTCACATAATCTGTATTAGTATTTGAAAATGATTAAACAGCCGGCCGGTGTGGCCGTGCGGTTCTAGGCGCTTCAGTCTGGAACCGCGTGACCGCTACCGTCGCAGGTTCGAATCCTGCCTCGGGCATGTGTGTGTGTGATGTCCTTAGGATAGTTATGTTTAGGTAGTTGTAAGTTCTAGGGGACTGATGATCACTGATGTTAAGTCCCATAGTGCTCAGAGCCATTTGAACCATTTGAACCAGTGATTCAACTGAAACTCAATGTCATTAACTGCATTTAATAGAAATCAGAATCCGTAGGACACGCCATTTTTTAGAAACTCCTGCCATTTCTGTAGCATTCCTCCACCTTTTCGCAGCGTTGCAAACCACCTTTGGCCTTTATAATTTCTTTACCTCTCTTCTGTACACAAATGTATATGTTCAGCGTCTGCAAGCGTTACGCACTAATTTGTGTTTTTGTGTAAAGTTTAAATGAAGGTTTGTGGCATTTTACGCAGTGTGCTGGTAAAATATGCACGCCGTATAGGATCTACCTCTAAGGGAGTAGGTGAATTTTCATACATGAAGCGCTTACGCCCGAGAGAGCCATATGTTTAACAAATACATGTGGACAGGATTTTTTAATAAATGAGAACTGTTCATACTACAGTATACTAAATACCACGGGTGAAATTACTTACCTCCTACCTGTATGCCAGTAACAATAAATTGTACTCCGTGTGATGTTGTTATTTTGTGAGTAATGAGAACAGTCATACATTTATTTATTTCAAGATCACGGACAACAGATGTTATGCGTATTTCAATAATTACTTTCTGACCGATTCAACTTCAAGTTTTAGCTCATTTTCTTTATGTAGACTTTTACATGAACAAATTCATTTGTGAGTGAACTAACAGTTGTGGAGATACGGCTTCGTTAGAGATTTCACTCTCTTCGCTGTTTTTAGAACGTCGTCTGATACAGAGATATTAAATACGTGTTCGTCCGAGGCGAAGTAATCGGCAGGTCTTCTCGGAGAACGAGAGACGTCGGCGCGTAGCGGAGTCGGACGAGCTCTCACAGAAGAGCTGACGTACGCAGCGGGGAATCAGCGGCCGCCTCTGGACGGCGACGCTGACGACGCCAACGTGACGCGAATCGCTCTCGCGTCGCTGGCTGTGGTTCGCAGACAGACGCCACCTTCAAACACTGCTATATGGCTCTCGGAACGGTAGTCGCACCTCATCATACACTATTGTCAGAATATTACAGATAAATTCATTACTCGACGAATTCTGTAATACTCGACGGTCTCTCGTGATTAATGCAATACTCCAGTTGAAAATTACTATGGTATTGAGGAAGAATGTGATACGAATTGCACAGGTTTATCAAAGCTGTCTCTTTTCTCGGTCGCCATATGAGTCAGCTAGTGCTTGTTAATTTATTTCTCAGTACACAATGGCAGGATTAAAGGCTTAGAGTGAATAAAGAATTACGTTTGTAGTAGGAAAATTTATTTCACTTGCCCGCTCTTGTAAAACGTCGTTTTCCATTACAAGTTTCACAGCAAAAAATTATTAAAAGACAATTCCAGTTTTCACGTGGCTCTTATACATCCAGTGTCATTAATATCATTTCCTTCGCCAGCATGGCTCTTATACATGGAACGTCATTTACAACACATAATCAGATGATTTTGGTGCTCTGCCATTTTCAAATTTAAATGGCGGAAGCACATTTATGCGCACTCATACAGGTTGACGACGAAAAATTATGACGATAGAAGACACACTTGACAAAGGCAGAGGACCGAAATAATTTTAAACGTATTATTAATGAGGACTGTATAACAGTCAAGGTAGGATATGAAATTACCTTTTAACTTGTAAAATATTTTCTCGTAATCCTGGTAATTTATAATTGTCTTTCAAAAGTGTGGAAAACATTTTCTTAACGTCCTAATAATTTCTTTAAGAATGGTACTGCCTGTTTAAAACTGTATGGCAGACGGAGACTCGAACTCGGGACGTTTCCCATTAGAGGGCGAGTACATATTTTGTATGTTTAACAAACATAAATAAATAAATAAAAGGAAAATAAAGAGTTGGCAGAGAACTTGTCAGCGAAATCCAGAGGTCTCGACTCGAGTCTCGGCCCGTCACACAGTATTAATCAGCCAGCATGTTCCATATCAGCGCACACTCCGCTGCAGGGTGTAAAATTTCGTACAGGAAATATCCTCCGGGCTTGACCAAGCCATGTCTCCGCAATATCCTTTCATACAGAAGTGCTACTCCCGCAAGTTTCGCAGGGAACTTGTGTGATGTCTGGGAGATCCAAGACGGGGTATTGGCGGAAGTAAAGCTGTGAGGACTGTCTTAGTCGTGTTTGGGTAGCTCATTTGGTAGAACACTTGCCAGCGAAAGGTCCCGAGTTCGAGTCTTGGTCCGGCACACAGTTTAAATCTACCCTAAACTTTCTTTAATTACGTATAGCTACAATAGCGCATTATCTGATTAGACTATAAAGAGTTACTGTGTTTGTCTGATAACGATACTAGGAATGTGTTCAATACACGTATACATAAAGCAGTGAAGAACAGCGCACGAAATCGTCTGTCAAGAGTAAACTTACAGAAACAGGACATCAACGTAAAACTGCCTGTCAACTTACGAAAGAATTGCAGACTCGTGACCAAATGTTGTGAAATTTCACTCCGTACAAGGTACACCGGCCTACAGTGATATATGAGCGGAGGAAATTTGTAGATTCCTTGAGTCCAGAGAGACGCTAAAAGACTTACGAAAATATATCATGCAAACAATCCAGGAACAGCTGAGGCGTTTTTTGTGAGAACGTTCACAAAATCAGCGTAAAAATTTGTGGATCAAAATTGCTGGCAATAATAATAAACAATAGAGTGGTATAGAAAACTTAGAATCTGTTAGATTGTGGTTTCACTTAGGAAAGCTAACGGCACCATAGAGTCAGTTCTGATGTTCATGGCAGTTGAATAAAGCCACAAGAAAAATTAAAACACGTTCAAAGTATTCGTAACCGATAAAAATCGTACGACGATGTAAAATATGCTAGAATTTCGTAGTTCTCAGATAATATTTATTATGTGCATGAACCAAGAGGGAAAAGTAAGAGTGAGAGATAAAGAACAAATTTCGATATAATGAAGAGTATGTCACATGGATATAATTTTTCCCTCGTACTGTTCAAACTGAAGATCTAAGAAACAAAGATAAAAATAAAAGAGGGTTTTAGGAGTGGATTTAAAATTGTAAGTTAATGAATTTTAATGCTAGGTTCGATGATAACGTAGCGATCTTCAGTGAAAGACTTGTTGATAGTTTCCAGTTAGATCAGGAAACTAACCTCTTCTGTTCCGCGACACTTGACTCGAGCAGGCAGCTGTGGCCGAACTGTTCTAGGCACTTCAGTCCGGAATCTCGCTACTGCTACGAACCCTGATTCAAATCCTACCTCGGGCATTGATGTGTGTGATGTCCTTAGGTTAGTTAGGTTTAAGTAGTTCTAAGCTCTAGGGGACTGATGAACGCAGATGTTAAGTCCTATAGTGCTTAGAGCCATTTGAAGTTGCCTCGAAGGGGCAAAGATGTGACTCAAAGTCCCACCAACATCAACTTCTCGCTAATAAGCACCAGAGCAGCACGGTCATAGCTACTTGGGAGGCAGGAATGACACAGTGTCGCGAACTCTAACTCACGGCTCAAAGTGAGGACTTTGGGGAAACCGGTACATAAGTGGATCAAAGGGTCTGTGATGTGGTGCTGTTGTAGAAAGGAGAAAATTAGGTAGATCGACATCAGGCGCTCATTGCAGAGTCGATGAGAAGAGGAACATGGCAGTGTGTGTTGTCCTTACTGTAAGTTAGTTTAAAGTAGCGTGTAAGACTAGAGACCGATGACCTCAGCAGTCTGGTCTCTTAGGAATTCACACACACGCAAATTCTGCTGACTATTGTTATCGGCTCAGCAGTTTAGCCGAAGTCTTTCGGGTTACCGTCTGGCAGGTGAAACCGTAGCGTGAGATCATGCCCAACACTGCAGAGTACTCTCCCGCTGCGGAAGATGACGATGACCCATGGTCAACCATCGAGAAGTACCGCGCTGTCGTGTGCTCGTGTGCTCGTCTGATATCGGTTCCACCGGACAGGCAGGGGATGGCACAGACAAGTCCCTGCAGCGAAGATCGGGAACAGAGTTACTGGATGGCCCTCTCACTCAGCAGTGACAATGATGTTCTTGTGATACGCACTATGATATTTACTAATGTTCGAAGACAATGACTCTCACCACCAGAAAAATTGGAAATTTGTGTAGTATGGTATTATGGGTCCAAACGGCTGAGGTCATCGGTCCATAAGCTAACTCACTACTTAATCTAACTTAAACTAAGACAAGCACCCATGCCCGAGGGACGACTCGAACCTCCGACGGGGGAAGCCGCGCTGACCGTGACGAGACGCCGTAGACCGCTCGGCTACCCCGCTCGGCTCCCCACAAACAGAACATAATGGTTACTCGGAAGTTGTCAACTCAGGAACGGCAAGCAGCTTGTCCACGATAAATTTGGAACATCTGATATATGGATGTCCCTACATCGTGGTAATCACTGAATCGAGCGCTTCGGTACAAACCCTTTTGGTCCTATTGACCGAGTTCAGCGCCGTAGAACTGTGATATTTACGGAGACGGGTAGGAGACAATGACGTGAGTCTCTGTTCTTTACGACCGAATGTGGCCCGCTTCTTTACGAGTAGTCAGTAATCTCCGTTGCGCTGTGTTTGCTTAACGATTTTTTACTGGCTCTTTACTGCACTGTGCAGTCTCCGGCAGGTGTTATTGATGCAGGGTGTACATTGTTGCTCCTCACAACAACAAATAACGATTACCTTTCTCTCTCTGTCTATCTCTCAGTGAACTTCTGTGGAATGTGTAACTAGTTCCTGCCAGTTCTCGCCGACGTTGCAACGTACCCCCATTTCTGCGATCGAACATAATGTTGGATGTTTCTGCTACATAGCTACGTCACCACGTCTGCAGGCTGTCACGTGTGGATATACTAGCATGAACTTAAGAAAAATTTTATTTCTTCTCCTTATCTTCTCTGTGGCGTAAGACCGCTAACCAGTGCCTGTAGCAGTATTATTGTCTTCATGAATGTCGTTTACTGTTTCCGGCAATTAGCTTGCAGTTGTGGCGTCAAAAATAATATCTCAAAGCTACAGGAAAATGAGGGATGCACAGTCATACTCGAATTTTTCAAGGTTCAGGCAACCAATCATAATGAAGTCCACCTGACATAGAGAGGCAGATGTGGATGCCAAAGAGTGACGATAAACATCGTAATAAATGGATGGATCTGACTCAATGTATGAGTCGGCAAAGGGCTGAAATTCCTGCAGAAGGCAAAGTCAGTATGCAGTGTGCAAAACAACATGCATATCATTACGTATGAGACCTGACTGATCCACATGATGAAAAAGGTCCCACTCTCACTGCTCTTTGACTGCTTTCACTGAGGCTTTATTCTTCAGTCATTTATTGTAGCATTCGGTCCTCAAGACCCACTCTCTGACTGACTGATCTCGTGGTCGACCTTTTTGAGAAATTTATTCATTTTCCATGCTCTATTACTCTGTCCTCCACAGTGCTGAATTTCCTGTCACTCTGTTATTGTCAATAGAGGACTCAGTTTGCTTTCTCTACAAATGGACCCTTGTTTCAAGAGAGAAACACCTTCCAGTCTTCGTAGCGACAAAATTTCCGACCTGATGAGTCGCAAAATCCCTGGATGCCAGCCCAAATGAACCATGGCATCTCTTGCGTTGCTTTCGCAGCGGCTCCTTGTTGCGGCACTTCCCAGTACTGGCTGCTGATTCCCTAGTGTATTATATTTCTAGTTTTCTTGTGAAAACCACTGAGAATTCCTTCGAGTGTTTTTCTGCAATTTTCAGTTCTAGAAATGAGTGCTGCCCAATAACACTCGTAATTCTTTGTAACGGAAATGCCTGTAAACCATCCGTCTAGTACCCAAGGTAATCAGGACTTTGCAGTCGACTTCTGAGATTAGTATTTGAAAAGAACAGCGAGTAAACACTTCAGTTAAATCCTACTTGTCAGCCTTCTGTGACTTCTGGGAAAATCTGAGTACGTCCAAATGCAGTTCAAGGAAAGTACTTCTTCCTGAGAAGGAGAAAAGTCTAGCAGCAGGTACCGAAGCTTCACAGTTGTAGGACGGTTGCCTGTCGAGACTGTGGGTTATCGCTCGGTGTTGATTGAAATGACTGCCATGTGAATATGGAATCGATGGGTACTTGAGACCCATATTGAAATCCAGGACTCTCAATGACCCCCTGCCACTCCCTAAAGATCAAACGCACTTTTGTTTTACCTATGCATGATTGTACAGCCACATCAGTGATGTTGCAGAGCGTATTCTGGCGCTCTGGTTTACGATTATTCACCACCACTTTCAATGCAACCTCATCTCATACCCCTACTCCCTCCTCTTTCCCCTATGCCCAATTGTGAACATAAAATGATTAACTGTTGTCCAATTGGCTGAGGCACAAGGGTTTCTTAAATTTACTCTTATAATTTATTACCTAATTAGAAGTACCATTTTCCTTATCACTGATATTTATTACCTTCTTTATCTTAATTATGATGCTTTATGATGTTTTCCTAGAACCATTCCTCCCTGCAAAAGTTTATTGTCTTTTTCACTGCTATTTATGAGTACCCTTTCCCTTGTCACTATATTTCATTATTCTTACTGCTAATACTTATGAACCAATTCCTTTTTTTTTTTCTTAATTTATGAATTTGGCCAGCTATGGACCGCATACAACTTAAGACTTATGGTTTTTCTTTTCCTTCTTTTCTTCCCAGTACTTCTTCATTATCTCTCCACCTTCTCGTCTCTGCTCATCTGTCCAAACTCTCTTGTGTCGTGATTTCGGCTCATCTTCTTCACAGTTCGATTTTTCTATCAGCAGCCTGAAGTTATTCCTGTCACATATTATCTCATCTGTAACACCTGTTTTGTTGGCATCTTTCTTTACTGCTTTTATTCATCCCACAGCTTTTTCAGATTACTAACGTAATTAAAAATTTCCTTTGTAATTCGTGTTTCTTCCATAGCCGTCTCTTCCTCTTTGTATCTGTGAAGTTTACTGTATTTTTGTGTAAACCTTCATTTCTCCTTTTAATCCACCTATCTTCATTGTTTTTCTCAGGGCCTAGAATTTTTAATATTTTCTCTCTCTGTTTTCTAGTGCTCTGAATTCGCCTTTTTTAGTCAATGATAGGCACTCTGATCCACATATTACTTGTGTCCTAATAACTGAATTATAATGTCTAATCTTCGCTTTTACGGATATTGATTTGTTATTGTAGTAGTTTTGTGTTAATTTATATGTAGACTCTACCTTTAATTTTTTTTATTTCTTGTGTCATCCAGTCCATTGGCTTCGATCCACTTCCAAGGTATTTGAATGTATTGGCTCTCTTAATTTTCCCATACTTCGTCTTCATTAACTTTTCTGTATTATGTTTGTGTTCTATAGACTCGGTTTTTTCCTAGGATATTTTTATCCCAGTCTTTTCAGCAATCTTGTGTAAAGGATCAAGCATAACTGTTACGTCTGTTCGATTTTCAATTATCATCCGCAAAGGCTAAATATTTCGCTTAAAATATGTTCTTTCCTTGGCCAGTGCTTATAGGCTTCGTGCCTCTGCTTTTCAATGTGCTTTTCCATGTTTTTACTATTTTATCTAAAACTAAGTTAAAGAGAATTGCTGACAGTCCATTTACTTGTCGAACTCCTGCCTTGATTCTGATTGGTCCAGAAATTTTTCCTTGAAACTTAACCCTTGGCGTTGTGTCTGTGAGCGTTTGTTCAAGTCATCTGGAGTTTTCATCTATCCCTGACTCATAAAGCATCTCGATTAGTGTTTGTCTGTCAACTGAGTCGTAGGACTTCTTGAAGTCTATCAAAGTAACTACTGAATTTTTATTTTCCATAGCTCTCACTCTCACAATTGATTTTAATTTAAGAATCTGTTCTGCGCATGGTCAACCTTTTCTAAATCCTGATGATATATTTGATCCTGCTTGTTCCTCTATTCTATTAAAAATGCTTTAGACTGTGTTTTTTATGGTACTGGTAAGAAGGTAGTTGTTGGTGTCTGTTTTATCTCCTTTTTTATGGAGAGGACGGATCAATGCTTGTTTCCAGTCATTAGGTATGCTTCCTTTTGTCTAATTGTCTACAATTACATTGTGAACCTTCTGCCATGCGGATAAGCCCCCTAGTTTCCACATTTCTGCCAATATCCCATCCTCTTCTGTTGCTTTGTTATTCTTTAATGCCTTGATAATATTTTCTGTTTATTCAACTGTAGGCGATTCCACTGGTGGGATTTCATGTTGTAGTTTTCGAAATTGTAATCTGTCAGTAGGGTCTTCACAATTTAATAGATGTTCGAAGTATTCAGCTAAAATTTGGCAGATCTCTTTATGGATTAACACCATTTTTCCATTTTTATCTTTAAAATGTAAACTTGGTGACTGGAATCCTGTTAAAACTTCTTTGAAAGTCTCTAGTGTTGTTCCTTTTAAAGACTGTATCAGTTTCTTATAATCTGTCTTTGTCATGTTTCCTTTTCACTGATGTGATGATTTTTGCTATCTTTTTCCTTTGTTCTTTAAACTCTTCCCAGTATTCATGTTTCTTATTACTGTTCTATTTGTTCCGAGACATTAGTCGATTGTCAATTGCTTCATAAAACAGTTCGTTCTACCATCTGTGTCTTGGTATTCTTCGTAGTTGTCCCACTTCTTTAACTGACTCTAGCATTGTTTCTTTCATTTTTCCCAATCATCCATTTTTCTTGTGTTTAATATATCACAGAGTTAGTCGTGATTTTTCAGGAGAAATTTAGTGTTTACTCTTGGTTTGGGTTAGGTTTGTTCGGTTGGAACATCGCTTTTATTTAAGTCTATGTTTATGCCCTTCCACACTCTGACATCCAAGATTTCCTTGTAGTTATGAGCCGTTATTGCCACATGGTCTAACTGATATCCAACTGTATTTCGATAAGGTGATCCCAAGTTTTCTTCTTTCCTGAAAAATGTCGACATTTGTTTTAAGTTGAATTCTTTACAAAAGTCTATGAGTCTTTCCCCATTTCTGTTGGTTCTTTCATGTGCTGGATGATCTCCAGCCACTGACTTAAATTATACTTGTTTGTTAACTTATGCATTAAAGTCGCCCACTAAAATTTGGTAATTTGGATGTTTCGTATTCTAGCATTTCCCAAAAATCTTCCACTTTTTCAGCATTTGTTCTGTTATGTTGGTATAGGTAACATTGCGTTTATAATGATGTACCCTAGCGTCCTCACTTACATATATGTTTTACACATTCTTCGCTTAGCAGACACCATGGTTTATAGTTTCCAGGTGGTGTACGGACATTTTGTGAGTAGAGCTCAAATATTCTAAATCCAGTACTCTGCTGCAACGAGACCACCAGCGGAGGAAGGTCTGAGATTGACTCATGTCCACAATCGCGCCCGGCCGCTGAACGTACAGACTACGCGACTCACGAGGACCGTAGTCAGCACCAGCTGGACAAGGACGCTGCTTCAGATCATCGACGTTAGAAACATAGCTCTGTCCCTCGCCCACATCCGAGATTTCCTTGGTGAACTGAGATACTTGACAGAGGACCTACCGTCGACGAAAGCGTCGACCACGAGAGGCTATTATTGCCTCTATCGTGCACAACAATCCCGCAACATGATCGAACAGCAGCACCCGACAATCCGCTGGACCAGGGAGTGGCAGACCATCTACATCCCCGTACCTCCCTTTCTACGCTCGTTCCTCGTAGTATGCGGCGGCGAACGGCAAATTAGCAGCACGCCAGCGCCTCCATTCTAGACTAGTCCCTCATTCATATCCCAGGAGATGACTGCCAAATTGGAGGTGGCCATGAGAATAAGAAAGAATAACGAACGAAAGGTTAGCGTTCTAACAGTAAGAGTGTGGAATGCCAGAGCATTGAACGTGGTAGGAAAGGTGGAAAATCTGAAAGGAGAACACATAGATTCCGTACAGATACAATGGGGGCCAGTGAAATGAAATTGAAGGAAGAAAAGGATTCCTGATCAGACGAGTGTAGGTTGGTATTAACAGTAGCAGAAAATTATATAAGGGGTAGGATTCGTTATGAACGGGAAGGCAGGTCAGAAAGTGGGTTGCGTGAACGGTTAAATGATATGGTCGATATCATCAAAACGTACGCAAACCATCACCAACAACAGTACTTTAAGCAGAGGATAAAGACGTAGATAAAGAATATGAGGATACTGAACTGGTAATGGAGAACGTAAAGGGACATGAAACTCTAATAGTCACGGGGGACTGGAACGTGGTTTTCGTGGAGAAAGTAGAAGAAAGCGATACGGGAGAGGAGAAAAACTAATTAAGTTCTGCAATAAATATCAGTTACTAAAGTGGATATCCTGCTCAAGAACCAAATGAGAAGGAGGTATACTCGCAAAACGCCTCGAGATACTGGGAGATTTCAGTTACATCACGTCATGGTCAGGTAAAGAATGCGAAATCAAATACTGGACTGAGAGGTGTACCGAGGAGCAGAATAAAGTGTCATGATGACCTCTCCATTGGCAAAGGAGTGTATAGTAATCACAGTTTAGTAGTAATGATGAGTAAGCTCAAGCTTAAGAGACTAGAGAGGAAGAATCACTGCTCAAAGAAGTAGGAAAGGAAGCACCAAATAATGAAGAGACAAATTTCTCTCAGGCTTCAGTTGCTGCGGTAATGAATAGTTCAGCATGCAGTTCAGTTGGAGAGGAATGAATATCCCTAAGAAGGACAACCACAGAAATTGGAAAGAAAACTGTAGGTAGAAGCAAGGTAAGTGCCGGGATGTCAGTTGATCTACGAAAGAAAGAAGTACAAAAAAGGTCAGGGAATTTTAGGGCTACAGAAACAGAAGTCTTTTTGGAAAGAAGGAAATAAGAAGTGCAGTGAACCAAAAACAAAACGGCTGTACGAAAAATGTGAAGA
This sequence comes from Schistocerca gregaria, assembly GCF_023897955.1. Lineage (NCBI taxonomy): Eukaryota > Metazoa > Arthropoda > Insecta > Orthoptera > Acrididae > Schistocerca > Schistocerca gregaria. The sequence continues at coordinate 369,018,102 of NC_064924.1, forward strand.
AATCAAAAAGGAGTGATGTCGGAAGGATGGACCCGCCATATACTGTAGAAGGACAACCCATAGTGAAATTAACGGTAAGGGCAGTAACATTAAGAATGCGATGGGGATTCCTAGTTGCAGAAGAGAGAGCGGATAAGTAGAAAGACTACCCTGAAGGCCTCTTCAAGGGGGAGGCTCGCGTGATGACATGACAGATGAGGATACAGAAGTCTAAAGGAAAGAGATAGGGGATCCAGATTTAGAATCAAAATTAGATGTTAGACGACTTAAGATTAAAGAAGGCAAAAGGGATAGATAACATTATGTTGAACTTTCTAAAACCTTCGGTAGAAGTGGCAACAAACCGACCATACACGTTGGTGCGTAGAATGTATGAGATTGACGAAATACCATCAGACTATAGGAAAAATATCATGCTCACAATTCTGAAGATAGCAAGAGTTGTCAAGTGAGAGAATTATCGTACAATCACCTCAACATCTCGTGCATCAATGTCTCTGAAAAGAATCATACTCAGCAAATAGAAAATAAAATTGAGGATGTGTTAGATCAAGATCAGTTTGACTTCTGCAAATTTAAAGGCACCAGAGAGGCAGTTCTGACGTTGCGGTTGATAATGGAAGAAAGACGGAAAAAAAATTAGGACGCGTTAATGGTGACATCTAGACCTGGATAAAGTCTATAACCTGTAATATGAGGCAAGATGTTCGAAATTATGAGGAAAATAGGGTTAAGCTATAGGGAAAGACGGGTAATACACAGTACGTATAAGAACCTAGAGATAACAAAAAGTCTAGAAGACGAAGAACGATGTGACCGGGTAAAAAATAACGTAAGGCACATATATAGTCTTCCGTCTCTTCTGTTCGATCTGCATATGGAAAAAACAATGAGGGATGTAATAGAAAGTCTTAAAAGTGGGATAAAATTCAGTGTCAAAGGATATCATTGACCAGTTTCACTGTTGAAATTGCCAATCTGAGCGATTGAAAGAAGAAATACAGCATGTGATAAATCGAATTGACAGTCAAAGGCGTAGGGAATGTGTGTAAATTGGAAAACGAAAAAACACGAAATTAATGACAAGTAACCGAAATAAGAAGAGCGAGAAACCTACCAGCAGAGTTGAAGATGACGAAGTAGACGAGGTTAAGGAATTCTCCTTCCTAGGTAGCCAAATAATCTGCAACGGACCGAGCAAGGAGGACATAAAGAGAAACCTAGTCACTGGAAAAAGGGCATTCCTGGCAAAGAGAATTCTGTTGTTATCAAAATCAGGCCTTCATTCCAGGAAGAGATTTCGCAGAATGTGCGTTTGGAGCACAGTATTATATAGCAGAGAGACATGGACCGCGGGAAAATAGGAACAGAAGGGAAGCATTTGAAATGTGGTGCTACTGAAGAATGATGTAAATCTGAAGGGTTGATAAGGCAAGGAATGAGGAGCTCCTCCGCAGAGTCGGAGAGGAAAGGAATACTTGGGAAACATAGACAAGAAGAAGAGACAGGATGCAGGACATACGTTAAGACATCAGGGAATAACTTCCATTGTGGTAGAGAGAGGTAGAGAAGGTAAAATCTGAGAGTAATACAGAGACTGGAATACATCTAGCAAGCAATTTTGGACATAGGTTGCAATTGCTACACTGAGACGAAAACTTTTCTGCTGAAAATTTTTCTCACTTTCCTTGTGTACTGCAATTTGTAAGTGTATATAGAAATTAGTTTCATAATGCTAATGTGAAAATTGTAAAAGATCCATACATATAATTGAGAGTAATGATATATGATCGTAATGTTATAGATGACTTTTGTGGTATTGAAATGGGATATTTTCCATAATATACATCCCACTGCAGTCCTGAGTCTTTACAAGGTTAGTGAAGTGAACAAATGCCCTACTTGCGATACATTTTAATAGCATTGATTGTTTACCAACCCCACACTGCAAAGCATTTGTTACCGGACATTATGGAACTGTGTAATATACACTCATGGAAATTGAAATAAGAACACCGTCAATTCATTGTCCCAGGAAGGGGAAACTTTATTGACACATTCCTGGGGTCAGATACATCACATGATCACACTGACAGGCACATAGACACAGGCAACAGAGCATGCACAATGTCGGCACTCGTACAGTGTGTATCCACCTTTCGCAGCAACGCAGGCTGCTATTCTCCCATGGAGACGATCGTAGAGATGCTGGATGTAGTCCTGTGGAACGGCTTGCCATGCCATTTCCACCTGGCGCCTCAGTTGGACCAGCGTTCGTGCTGGACGTGCAGACCGCGTGAGACGACGCTTCATCCAGTCCCAAACATGCTCAATGGGGGACAGATCCGGAGATTTTGCTGGCCAGGGTAGTTGACTTACACCTTCTAGAGCACGTTGGGTGGCACGGGATACATGCGGACGTGCATTGTCCTTTTGGAACAGCAAGTTTCCTTACCGGTCTAGGAATGGTAGAACGATGGGTTCGATGACGGTTTGGATGTACTGTGCACTATTCAGTGTCCCCTCGACGATCACCAGAGGTGTACGGCCAGTGTAGGAGATCGCTCCCCACACCATGATGCCGGATGTTGGCCCTGTGTGCCTCGGTCGTATGCAGTCCTGATTGTGGCGCTCACCTGCACGGCGCTAAACACGCATACGACCGTCATTGGCACCAAGGCAGAAGCGACTCTCATCGCTGAAGACGACACGTCTCCATTCGTCCCTCCATTCACGCCTGTCGCGACACCACTGGAGCCGGGCTGCACGATGTTGGGGCGTGAGCGGAAGACGGCCTAACGGTGTGCGGGACCGTAGCCCAGCTTCATGGAGACGGTTGCGAATGGTCCTCGCCGATACCCCAGGAGCAACAGTGTCCCTAATTTGCTGGGAAGTGGCGGTGCGGTCCCGTACGGCACTGCGTAGGATCCTACGGTCTTGGCGTGCATCCATGCGTCGCTGCGGTCCGGTCCCAGGTCGACGGGCACGTGCACCTTCCGCCGACCACTGGCGACAACATCGTTTACTGTGGAGACCTCACGCCCCACGTGTTGAGCAATTCGGCGGTACGTCCACCCGGCCTCCCGCATACCCACTATATGCCCTCGCTCAAAGTCCGTCAACTGCACATACGGTTCTCGTCCACGCTGTCGCGGCATGCTACCAGTGTTAAAGACTGCGATGGAGCTCCGTATGCCACGGCAAACTGTCTGGCACTGACGGCGGCGGTGCACAAATGCAGCGCATCTAGCGCCATTCGACGGCCAACACCGCGGTTCCTGGTGTGTCCGCTGTGCCGTGCGTGTGATCATTGCTTGTACAGCCCTCTCGCAGTGTCCGGAGCAAGTATGGTGGGTCTGACACACCGGTGTCAATGTGTTCTTTTTTCCATTTCCAGGAGTGTAGGTGTGCCTGTCTGGATACAGCAGACATATTAACAATAGTTAATTAACATTTAAATAATATTTTTTCATGTTGGCCCCATATGGACCTTGTTATTAAAGCTATGGATTATTCAAGTGTGTGGTGAATCACTATATTATCTTATATGAACGACTGTTCATTGAGACATATTGTGGGTAGTTGAGTAGTAAATTGTAGCTTGTGTCTCGGTAACAGGAGGTAGCTAGTAGGGAAGACAAGAAGGATCTAGTAGTGCTTTTACTCAGTTTTCTATAATAGATATGTGAATATGTGTTGGTAAAATAGTAAATATTTTGAAGTGTTACATTGTTTTATGGTTTCCCCTGGGCGGGGAGGTGGTCGTATTACATTGTTTCTTATCAATTACTGTTATTGTTTACAGAAGATATTTTGTATGACTTAAGCCCTTTTTACGTTTCTTTAGATATCAAGGAATTTTGTGTTAATAATGGTGTTTTATACGTTGCTGATCTGATTTTTCGATGCTATCAAGTTGGTGATAAAAACGTTACTTTTTATAAATAAAAAACACCTTGTCTTCCTGCACTGTATTTTATTTTCCAAAAAGTGTCTCTCATTTTTTTTCACTTTAAGGCATAATCAGCAGGATCTATAATGATACGGTTATGATACAATTTTGTTTTAATATATATTATCTGTAGATTATAAAACAGTTCTCATCTCGATTGTTATGTAAATAAGTGATTACTTAGAGTTATTTCTCTTTTTAGCTAGCATCTGTATTTCCTATCATCTGGTCACATGGATGTCGCACTACCGCACTATTTACGAAACATAATCCTGTTTCAGCGCTTCGAGCATTTTTTCCCATTTTTAATGTTGTCTGTACTTACTGTCGTGATGGACAATCACTCTGTCTTCTGTCAATAACGTATACATAACACTAATATAGACATAATCGGCACTGTGCTTCTCATTTTGTTTGATTTGATTACATACATATATGTCTTGCCATTCATTTCTCTTATGTTTATATTTGTGTGTGTGTGTATATGTGTGTGTGTATTTGTTTGAGTGTGTGTGTGTGTGTGTGTGTGTGTGTGTGTGTGTGTGTGTGTGTGTAAGTTTGGAATGCATTTTTGTATAGAATTGTCTGCTGTGTATGCTATGTTTATTTCCTGTCTTTTGAAAATGTTGGTGATTTTATGTGTGGGTTTGTGTTTGTATGTCTTTGTGTGCCATCTTGTGGTCTTTCTTGGATTTTCTCGATTATTTTGTGTAGTTGTTACAGTACTGAGTGATTATGATTGTGCTCGGTCTGTTGAGGGTTTGTCAATGGTTTTGTGCTTTCTGCTTTATATTTTATTCTCAACTTTGTTGTATAGCTATGTGACCATGTTACTATTGTATCCATTGTTTCTGGGTACCTGAATTATTATGTCCAGTTCCTTTTTAGTTTTCTTTGTTGAGTGGGACTGTATTGAGTATATGGAGTATGTGTGAGATTGTTCTTTGCTTTTGTGAATGTGGGTGATTTGAGGCCTGGGTGATGATAATATCAGTTGCTGTGAATTTACAGTAAATTTCAAAGATGTGCATATTGCTTGGATTTTTTACTGTTATACCCCACAAGATCATTTGATTATTCTATTCTCATTCAGTTGTGCATTTTGTGTTTTTGTGTACCTTGTTGAGGTTAATGTGCAATTTCTGTATTTTTGTTTGTGGTTCATCTATCAAGTAGACGGTGTTATCTGTACGTATGAACAATATGGTGTTTTGTATTTTTTTGATATTATTTTTGTGAAAGTCAATAATGTGAGTATTTCCTTAATCTGTTTCTGATGGATTTCACTACTTTTTTTCTGGTTCTTAACTATAATGTCCATTGTTTCTGGTACTCGTATGTTGGAATACATGCTTTCTACACTGAAGAGTCAATGAAACTGGTACACCTCCCTTGTATCGAATAGGACCCCTGCGAGCACGTAGAACTGCCGCAACACAACTTCACCAATGTCTGAAGCCATGATGGACGGAACTGACACCATTAATCCGGCAGGGCTGTCCACAAATCGGCAAGAGTACGACGGGGTGGAGCAGCACGTTGCAAGGCATCCCAGATTTCATCAATAGTGTTCATGCCTGCGGAGTTTGGTGGCCAGCGAAGTGTTTAAACTAGGAAGAGTGTTCCTGGAGCCACCCTGTAGCAATTCTGGACGTGTGGGGCGTCGCACTGTCCTGCTGGAATTTCCCAAGTCCGTCGGAATGCACAATGGACATGAATGGCTGCAGGTGACCAGACAGGACGCTTGTATATGTGTCACCTGTCAGAGTCGTATCTAGACGTATCAGGGTTCCCACATATCAGGGGTCCCATATCACACCAACTGCGCACTCCCCACACCATTTCATAGCATCCACCAGCTTGTAATGTCCCCTGCTGACACGCAGGGTCCATGATTCATGAAGCATTCTCCGTATCCGTACACATCCATCTGCTCGATACAAGCTGAAACTAAACTCATCCGACCAGGTAACATGTTTCCAGTCATCAACAGGGCAGTGTTCGAGTTGAAGGGCCGAGGCGAGGCGTAAATCTTCGTGTCGTGCAGTCATCAAGGATACACGAGTCGGCCTTCGGCTCTGAAAGCCGATATCGATAATGTTTCGTTTCATGGTTTGCAGTCTGACACTAGTTGACGGCCCAGAATTGAAATCTCCAGCAATTTACGGAAAGGTTGCACTTCTGTCACTTTCAAAGATTCTCTTCAGTCGTCGTCGGTCACGTTCTTGCAGGATCTTTTTCCGGCCGCAGCTTTGTCCGAGAATTGATGCTCTACTGGATTCCTGATATTCACGGTACAGTCGTGAAATGTTCATATGGGAAAACGCCCTCTTCATCGATGCCTCGGAGACGTTATGTCCTATCGTTCGTGCTCCGATTATAACAACGAGTTGAAACTCACTTAAACATTGATAACCTGCCATTGTAGCAACAGTAACCGATCTAACAACTGCACCAGAAACTTGTTGTCTTAGACAGGCGTTGCTGGCCTATTCGTTGTATACTGTTTCTTTACATATTTCTGTATTTTAACACAAATGTTTAAACCAGTTTGTTTGGCGCTTCAGTGTTTATCGAATGAGAGGAGTGTTGCTGTGCCAAGGATTTTTTATATCTTTTATTTTTATGTTATCTGTGTAGTGGTATTAATGGTTCTGTGTTCTTGTACTTTGAAATTTTAGGACAGTAATTTTAACGTGTATCCTGCAAGCTTAAAAGTGAGGGATTTTCTGAAATCCGGTATTGGTCTCACAGGAAGATTTCGTTTGTCTATCTTTGTTTGTCTTCAGAGGACTGGTGTAGCGCGATTAATCTGTGTCACTTTTCCTTCATCTATGTTATACAGTGTCATGGCATGTCTTTCCTCGTTGTTTATTTGTGTAACTTTAAGATACACTAATCTTGGATAGAATTTGTGTCTGTATTTTTTTGGTTTTTTTAGAGCTATTGTGTTCCGACTAAAGATCTTTGAATTGACTACCCTTTCTTCTATGAACTGTTCCCATTCCTTGTACAGCAGTAATTGTGTGACGTCCGACTTAGTTGACATATGGAAGAAAACTGTCATATTGTTAATGATGTTTGCAAGCTGGAAATGTGTCTTACCTAACCTGTAAATTAGCTCTTGTTTTGTGAGGAATAGGGATTTGATTTCGCATTTTAACCACATTTTCTGAGCAGCACTCATTGCATTTTGATCCCTGGGTGAACTGTTCTTAATCGTTACATTGATATATTAAGGTACGAGACCATTACATTTGTATATGGTGTTGAATTTTATGTGTTGTATGATTTTATGAACGTTCCGGTGAAGTGTTTTCAATTTCTGGTATAGAGCACATGGAAATATCTGGTATGGAGTGAATGAGGCGGTTTTTCGCTTAATAATAAAAATACTGCAAAAAATACTGAATTTGAGGATTTTTGTTTTCCTTTTTGTTTCCTGCATTTTGTAAGCATTTCTCCCAAAATAGTAAACACTCATCATTCTTGAGAAGTACACCAATACGTGATTCATCTCCCCTGCCTATGTCTTGTATTCCCCATTGATATATAGAGTTTTTCTTTATGCTGTGATTAAAGTAAATCGTGAACCTCGCTTGTACACTGGTACTAACTCTCAACTTTTTACTAACATTTAATAGTTTTCCTACATGGTTCATATTTGAGCCACAATCCCAAGCCTGCTTGGTGGACTGTTGTCTGCATTTACTGTGGACTATGGTGAGGTGGTCAGTTACTGGCTAGGAACTCATCCACCTGGATTTTTCGTGCAGCTTCTTGCCGTCTTCTGTTGTGGGCTAAATCCGCCCTGTTGTTTTCTGATAACGAAGCACATACTCGTGATTTGTGACTAACGTACCTTAACTGTGTAAAACTGTAATCTATTGAGTAACTTGGCTGTCTTGCGGTGAGTACGGGCTTCTTTATAATGTACTGCGGTACATTACCAGCTGTTTTCTTTGCCTCACGTTGCCAGTCTATCAAGATGTAAACTATTTGTTTAAAACAGCACTCTAGACGCCTGTTACTGAGGTCACCTATAGTTTGCTTGCCTCACATGGTACCCAGTATCCTGCGTTTCATGACAGTAGGTTTTATTCACTTTATTTTGCTGCGGCTTGATAAATTACCTTTCACAAAGGTTATGAATGTCATACCATTTAATTCTATGTGTATGTTTTAGAATTTGTAATCCGTTACTAAACGCTTAATTATCAGGGACCTCACTGTACGCCTCAGGCGTCTATGAGAATTGGTAGAACTTTCAGTAACAATGATTTCTTTTTGTAAGACAGGTGGTCAACTAAGTAATCGGTATTATTTTACAAATATTACACTGTAAAAAACTTCTTTTCTTCCAGTGATTTTTAAATGCTTTAGGGCCACTTTGTTTTGCTGAATGTAAATATTGCCTCAGTTTTGTTCACCTGGCTCCCATTTTGTGGCAGATTTACATTTATTGATGAATATATACAGCAAAATCATGTCTGAGTAGGTGCAGCCCGATTAGATGTCACGTTATTACTCTCTCAAATAACATCAAAATAACATATTAAGTACTGTAATTAATTTGATATGTTGCAGTACTTCATAACAGATAAAACAGTGTGTATACATTAAGTGACAGTACAGCGATTACTTCATCATGAAACGAGGTAGGTTTGATTTTCTTCTGTGTTGATCTTCAGGACAATCTCAATGGAGGCACCAACAAAATTCGTTCATCATACGAGTGTCCCACGTGCCTTGAGATGTGTCTTCTATTATCTTAACTTGATGGTGAGCCTCTCCCATTGCTCCTCGCTGTAATCGCCTGTGTTATCTGGATATTTTGCACTTTCATATTCACATTAACACATGACATTTCAAAGGCTGTCAACATGTTTTGTACAATTTTCTTGTAAATGTTTGCCTTGTGATTACCTACGAAGTTCTTCACAAGATATACAGTAACTATGCCAGGCCAACATTTCTGAATCATTCATGAAATTTGACAAGTTGGAATCATTCATGAGTTTGCCAATCTGCGGCCTATCAAATATACCTGCTATAAATTTTTCAGTGTTCAGTGCAGGAATATATATATATATATATATATATATATATATATATATATATATATATATATAGCAAATGTCTTCTTAATTTAGGGCTCTAATAAATTACTTTATCAGTTCTAGCTTATATTCAGTGGAGGGAGAATCATATTCTCTCTCTTAACTAATTGCTCCTGAGTGATGTTGGCTGCATCTATAATAAGGCTTTCCATTAAAGAGCATGTTACTTTGCTCCAATGATCTTGTTCTGCCCTGGTGCCCCATAACCATATAAAACAAGGGTACAACTGCCCAAACAAGATGAAACTTCCTGGCAGATTAAAACTGTGTGCCCGACCGAGACTCGAACTCGGGACCTTTGCATTTCGCGGGCAAGTGCTCTACCATCTGAACTACCGAAGCACGACTCACGCCCGGTCCTCACAGCTTTACTTCTGCCCGTATCTCGTCTCCTACGTACCAAACTTTACAGAAGCTTACCTGCGAACCTTGCGGAACTAGCACTCCTGAATGGAGGGATACTGCGGAGACATGGCTTAGCCATAGCCTGGGGGATGTTTCCAGATTTAGATTTTCACTCTGCAGCGGAGTGTGCGCTGATATGAAACTTCCTGGCAGATTAAAACTGTGTGCCCAACCGAGACTCGGACTCGGGACCTTTGCCTTCCGCGGGCAAGTGCTCTACCATCTGAGCTACCGAAGCATGACTCACGCCCGGTCCTCACAGCTTTACTTCTGCCAGTATCTCCTACCTTCCCAACTTTACTTAAGCTGTGAGGACCGGGCGTGAGTCATGCTTCAGTAGCTCAAATGGTAAGTTGGCCATTGGCTGTGCTGCGGTGAGGACGCGCTGTTTGTGTTCCTGCCGCGGAGCGAGCGCTCGTTTTGTTTACATCGTACTCGGCCGTTTCGCGCCTGCCGTACTCAGCATATAGATCACTATGGCGCACCAGTACAGAAAATCGACGCTCAAATTTACGTTCCGCAACGAATTTGCACGGCCCAAAGCACTCTAAGTCGAACGATTTCTACGAGAAGAAGTTAAAATCCCGGCCACCGACATTCTCGGCATTCACTTGTCCATTGCGAGCAGTATCGTATATGTCAAGATCATCAACGACGCAACATGGATCCTTCGGGAAACGAAACAGGGCCTCCGTTTCTGCCATGCTGATGGCAGTGTGGGGACTGTGCACGTCGATTATTCTGGCATGGGACTTCGCACGATCAGACTTTTCGAACTTCCTTTCGAACTACCAAAGGAGGACGTCGTGACAGCGCTGCGCCCCTACAGCACGGTGCATGATCATATTGCGGAAAAATGGACGCAATTCCAATCATATCCTGTGCTGAACGGAGTCCGTCAGGTCTGAAAAGAACTTAAAAGACATGTACTTTCACATCAGAATATCAGTGGCTGCCGTACCATCGTCATCTACGACGGGCAACCGAAGACCTGCCCTGGTTGTGGGAAGGAGGGACACCTCAGATCCGAATGTATCCAACGTCGAATCACTCAACTGCCGCCGGCTGCCGAGGACCCGCCGTCGCAGCCGACGCTGCTTCCTGTGACTTATGCAGCAGCCCTCAGGACAGCTACCACTTCACCACGACAGCCGACATCCACTGTTGGGTCGCGGCTCCATCCACCAATACAGTGCGATGGACGCCGAACTTTGGCCTCTTGCCTCCTCCGATCATAGCGCTTTCATATGCACACTCACTCTACAGCAGCAGCGGAAATGGCGCAGCCGAGAACCCAGGAAGCTGAATGTGGCACATCTTCAAGACCCGGAATGCCGTCAGATTATCGCCAACACATGGATGGATTGCGAACGTCGTCTTCCGGACCCTTCGACTCTAGCATGGCGAGTGGAATGTGCTAAACCAGCGTTTCGGCATGTGCTGACACAGTTCAGAAAAGATATCGCAGCGGGGCATCGTCACACATTGCACTTTTATTACACGATGCTCCTCGAACTTGCCAGCCAACCACCATCTCCAAACCGACAAATGGAAAGCCGCCGGATTAAAGGTAAAATATTGTCGCTTACGAGGAAACGTTTGGAGGGGGTCGTCGTGCGATCGCGACGTCAAGACCGAGCGGAAGGAGGAAATTCGTCTATGCATCATATCGTGCTTGACAGCCGCCGACGCCGACAGCAGCTGATCACGGACCTGACATTGCCAGGTGGTAGGGTCGTAATGACTCAGGCGGCGGTTACAGAAGCATTTATAGATCACTATCGCCGGTTTTACGACGAGGTGAATACAGAGGAAGCGGATGGGCACGACATACTGCAGCACGTGTCGCACACCCTCGACGATGCAGCAGCGACGACACTGTTAGCTGGACTTACGAGGGACGACATAGAGGACGCGCTTAACAAGGGAGCACTCAACAAATCTCCCGGGCCAGACGGACTGCCGCTCGAGTGTTATTGGACTTTCTGCGATCTAATGATGCCCCGATGGATCACCATGTACCAAGAACAGATGACCCCCGGTTCCCACGTGCTCCCTGGATTGGTGGAAGGTGTCCTCATACCGGTACACAAGCTTTCCAGAGGTCGGACGGTCGAGGACTACACGCCAATTACAATGCTCAATGCGGACTACAAAATCTTCGCCCGACTACTCGCCAGCCGCATAAAGATGGTTCTGCCCCTAGTCCTCTCCATGGAGTAAACGACACAGGGCGGAGTGACCAACATGCAAACGGCAACCAGTGAATGCAGGGATTTAATAGCTATCGCCACATCCTGTCGCCTTCGAGCTGCTCTGATCTCCATTGATTTCGACCACGCCTTCGACAGAGTTCACCACAAGTTCCTCCTGTCCGTTATGGCCCGCATGGGCTTCCCGCCTGACTGTCTCGACATCTTTCAGCGCCTTTTCCGTGGAGTTGGATCCCGTGTACTGGTGAATGGACTGATTTCGGGTCCCTTTCCGATCCGACGGTCAGTTCACCAAGGATGCCCACTCTCCATGATCCTTTACGCGATCGCACTCGAACCACTTGTTGGAGGGTTGAAAAACAGGTTCTCGGGCATGTCATTGAGGGATCACACATGTCACTGCAGGATATATGCTGATGACCTTCTGTTACTTGTCCGATCTGGTGGCGAGGTACGCTCGGTGATACAATGGATCAATCGCTATGGATTGGCAGCGGGCAGCCTCATGAATGTGGCCAAGTCGGCAGGGATGCCCATTGGGAGAGGTCTACAGGAGGACGCTTTAGCCCCACTCCCACTAGTCAACAAGATCCGGTTCTTGGGAATAACATTTATACAGGAACAATTTGTCCATTTTATTTTGACTGTTGAGCTCTGTGGCCGTCGGCCGCACGGCTGCCATGAACTATGCACGATTACTACAGGCAATACGCACAGAAGTTCGCCGGAACCTACTTCGATAGATGGACTTCCTACAGCCAGTGGAATACCTCAACATTCACGTGGCGACTAAGATGATCCACATGGCTCAGGTCTTACCTATACCGACAGCGATGGCACACAGACTGCAAGCAGCGTTTGGATATTATCTTACCGCCGGACACCTATTCAAAGTCTTCTACGAAACACTCACCCTCCCCCCGCGTGATGGTGGACTGGGACTTATAAATGTACGAGCGAGAGCTACAGCGTTATACTTGTGCACAATGATGAAATTGTGGACCCATAAAGATGCTACCCTTACGGGACATCTGTTAGAGGAATTGCTGCCGGCGTCTCTTCTGCCACCTGTCACGATTGCGCCCATTACACCCTCACTCTCGCATCTCTCATTATTTATTCTTGAGTATAGTTACGTGCTCCCAGACCTCCCCAACACTCGCACTCCCAAGGCGAGAGACGTTTACCGGCTGCTGCTAAGGTCCATCCCTCGCAATACGATTGAGAGGAAAAGCCGGACCACCCTAGGGCCTGCAGTGTGGAGAGCGGTCCAGAAACCGTTTCTCCCCACGCGGGTACTAGCAGCGTGGTACCAGGTGGTGAACGGGAAGTTTGTAACACGACAAAGGCTGCACGCTATTGGGATGTCGGATTCCCCCCTTTGCCCACGTAGCCACCTCGTAGATACTGACGAACACCGTTTAACATGTGGATCGGCGTTAGAGGTATGGCTGCTAGTGCAGAAGATCCTCGCCTGCTACCTACGTATCGCGCCTCGCACAATTGAGCCACGGCTCCTTCTTTGTCCAGAGGATACTTATTTCCCACCTGCGAAGACTCACGCTCTCACATGGTTTAAAGGCATGTCCATATACTACCTCTTTCGAGATGATGAGAAAATGGTACTTGATTACTGGCAATTTCTCCAGGACAGTCATAGCACACTTGAGGGTACACCCCGATACCGACAACTATTTGCGAACTATTTGCGAAGTGTCTTCGATAACCCCCTCACAGTTGGGGAGTACCGGGCAGAGGATGACCGCCGTCATGGACCTCCACACGCTGCGAAATGTTTTATCGATTGGGAACTTGGAATCTGTACGCAGATGAGCCATGCACAGGGAATGGCGTGCGGGATTTGGTTAAATTTTTCTTTCTTTATTATCTATCATCATACTCTTAATTTTGAATTCTATTTCATAGTTTAGAAGGAACTCTTGTTCTGTTGTTGCTACGGATGTAAATTCTACTTTTGTTTATCGTAACTGAACGACGCCTTTTTCCATATAAAAACAAACGTTTGATAGAGAAAAACTTACAAAAAGAAAAAAAAGAGAAAACAATTTTAAAAAAGTTAGTAGAGCACTTGCCGTGAAAGGCAAACTTAAAAAAAAAGATGGTAGAGCACTTGCCCGCGAAAGGCAAAGATTTTTTTTTAAAAAAAGGAAAAGATGGTAGAGCACTTGCACGCGAAAGGCGAATGTCCCGAGTTCGAGTCTCTGTCGGGCACACAATTTTAATCTCCAGGAAGTTTCATATCAGCGCACACTCCGCTGCAGAATGAAAACCTCATTCTGCCCATACAAGATGTTTACTATTTTCAGGTAACAAAAAATAGACCATTTATGTTCATGATAACGTAAAGTGAGCAGTATAATTTTTATAGTGACTTTTTCGTTTTTCAGTTGTGTTGAGTAGCCATTGGAAAAGGATGCAAAGATATTTCTATCGTGAAGCAATACTGCTGATACTGATTTTGCACTCCAAACCCTGTATTTCTCCAGATTGTTACATTACAGTTCAGGTAGTTTAGTGAACAGTGGTACATAAACTTCTTCACTGTACACCACTGTTCTCCCGTCTGGTTCCTAATGACTGTTATTTATGTTTCTTGAATTGACTGAAACCTTTGACTTCTACAGCACAAAAGTAATACTCATAATGGTGGTTTTCTGGCTCTCACAAGAACATGGGTACCCCAAAATTTAAACCTTCTCTTTGTCCATTTTTCTACAGTCGAAAACAATCGCCACAAATTTTACAAACTGTGTGGGGAGCCCTAGCTCTATCTTTGCCTCCAAGCTGTATCACAAACATGTACGATATGTCTTCTTTACAAAGTCAGTAATGTTTGATCTTTATTTCTGTAGGCAGCATTAACTGTAAGTACAACAGAACGTATTGAGGTTGTTTAAGCATCGTCTTGGTAAAGAGCTCGTATTTTCCTGAAACAGATAAAATATAAATACAAATTAATTTACAGAATATAGTAGAATGTTTAATTGTGAAATATTAAAGAGTGTAAAAAGCTAGATGAAAATGAAGTTCAACGATACTGACTGAAAATTAACATCTATGTAATCATTTAAGTAAATTCCAAAAGCATAAATATCTTCAGAACTAGAGCCAATTCAGGAAAAGTAAATCCATTTTCGGATTCAAAGCCTGTGAAATGTAATTATGTCTTTGGCAATAAAAAAAAAATATACTACTGTTTTACTGTTGTGAAATAGCCCTCTCTCTGTTAATTATTTGTCAGTTGTTTGTTTGATCATGCTGTCAGAGTCTTGTACAGTCTGTCTATAGACTTTGAACGGCTGCTGTTGTATACTTTCCTGAATCTCAGTGTTAGTTTCACCGAGGGGCGGCATGTAGTATTAAGTTTAGCCTACCCATGTGCTTGGCCACAGTGCCGCAAGAACTTGTATAAATATCTATGGACGTCTTGTGTTTCTATCAAATTTCAGGGAAAATTCTATGACTTCCTTGCCTACTAAAAAGGTGGTCGCTAATTCAGTATTTGTCTTTCTTCTAAAGTAACTTTAAAATTATTTTTCGATCTAAAAATTCGGTTCCCGCTGTTACATGGTATGGGTATTCCTTTTCTTAATCTGCAACTTTTCCTGTTAGTCTTACTGCAACAGCATAACTCTTTTGAATTTTTTTTGTCAAATAATTATACGAAAAGTTGCTCTTAAGAAAAGTGCTTAAGTAGAGAGACGCCGCTTAGAGGTAGCCTGCAATCAAATCTTCGCTTATTGTTTGCTTCACCACTGCGCTGTTAATCTCACTGCAGCTATAGTACAAGATACGTCAATAAGGGGATCACAGTCACAAGTAATTAACAAGGAAATACACCAGTAACATCAAACAAATTGCCCAGCGGTAAATATCAAATACTCGCACAACAAAACAAATTTTTTAATTGTCGGAGAACACAATGATTTAATCACATATTAAACGGTTTCTAAGCATTTACTCGCTTCGTTGCTTTGTTCATAGGAGAATTTCAGGCAAAGCTTAAAGTGCCTTCACCGATTGTACTTTAAAGTTGTTTCCGTGGTCATCTGCAGTTAATTCACTTGTCTTGTACATGTTTAGACTTCCTTGTATACTACTGAAGCTCAGTATTTGTAAAATGGTAGTCCTCTTAATATATGATACTGTCTTCAACGTGTACATGAAGTTTATTTAGCCGCATACTGTTTGATGAAATTGTCTACGGTAAATCATTTGTTTCGGCCTCCACGTTTTTAATCAGTAATATATTTTCATTCCATATTATATTGCGATTCCATCATTGGTCCTTAACTATACCGTCCTGTAACAATTATTTTGTGGGTTTTTGATAAAAGTTTCCGTCAACTGGGACTCAAGGCAATTTCGCTGTTGCTAAGGTTTTCGTGTAGTATACTTTACTTGCCTATGAACAAAGCCACAAGACTACTAACTATTGAGAAGTTGATTTGTAATTCTTCATTACTCACTGCCACTATTCAAAATTTAAGTTCTGTTGTGCGAGGCACTTATTATTTACCTTGAGACATTTATCTGATTTTTATTGGTTTAAACCCTGGTAAACTACCTGTGATTATGATTTCCTTATTGGTACCATTTACTGTAGGTTTTTAATTGCTTCTAAAACGTAGTTGTTCAAAGTTACTTTATTTTGAAGCCCCAATACCTTATCACTTCCCAGTCAGCTCCCAGCTGCTTCAGTAGCATCACGTTCACTGATCCCTGTCAGTCATAAGGTCGAAAATATTTCCATTGTTTTTTTGTGTGTGGGCTGTCGAATTAAGTGCTGAAGGCAATTTTCGAAACACTTATCGAAAAGTATTTCTCAGGACTTCCCGTACGTACCCCATGCAGTGAGACCATAGACGTCCTAGTCTATACTATGTGGGTTAAAGTTTCTTCGAAGTAATACGATATGATGTTTGTATAATTCCGCCCTACTGACTAGGGACTCTTTTTGAATGACTAAACGTATCGCAGCGAAATCGGGTGGTCGGTAAGAAATCCTACAGTTGGTTCCATCTAGATGTTATACACAATCAGATGACTGCCACACTCAAATTTCTATGGGATACAATCTATCGTTCCAATATACGTTCTATGACGAACGAAATATTTCAGAGTTGATACTTGTGAAAATATGGAAGGTAGGCTTCAAAGCTGTCTATGGAAAACTTGAATGCAGTAGAGAAGTACGCGTTTCATGCTATAGTTAGCAGTGGAAATTGGCCAGGTGCAGGAATTTCCTCCCTAAGTTGTTATTTTGGTCAATTGAATAGTGGTATGTGTTAAAGCACACAAACGTAGCTCGTTGCAATACTCAAGTATGAGTACAGATATCTGATCACAAAGGAAAAAATTGAGGAGTGCTATAAAAATAAAAAAATGCATTATTATAAATAAAAGGAAACATTTGTCTGACGGATTAAGTAAGGGTATAAGTTAGAGGTCTAGCAGTATTTGTCGACAAGCTTCCTTTGGTCTTTGCACCACACATCATTGTTAATATTAAATACAGTCATTCTCATGCTTTAAATTGGAACAATTTTGTGCATCACCCATGCTGCAATAACAGTGTGGTGTTCTGTCTCATGAGTATAAAGTTATTGCATGGAAGTGTAGTAATATGCTTGATTGCAAACTAAGACTTATTACAACATTTTAAAACGAGAACAAAATTTATTACTTTCACATAAACAAATTTATTAATACATAGTTATTAGCATTTCGTCACAACCATTACCACATGACAATATATAACAAATGATTGTGTTTTAAACGCATTAAACTTCTCATGTATTTCGTCATGTTCGTATACAGCTGTGCAGTAACGCTGTTCTGGGCCATAACATAATTTATGTTTCACTGTGCATTCAACCATGTCATTTAAAGCATTTGTACTATGCAATTGGTATATTCTGTCATAAAACACACCACATATTATACACTGTGAATGTCTGAAACAATTTTGCTTTTTTAATATATGCTGTGCGTAGTCTCTTGTACTAATAGTTTCAGCGTTATCTCACCAAACATCAAGACTACTTTGGCAGTAACAAGATTGCTGTTGCTGGTGGCATCGCTGGTGCTGCATCCAGAGAAAATATTGATGCTGACCTCATGTCGTTTGTATTCAGTACTGAGGTAACTGTCGCTGTAAGACAGATATTTGCAAAACTGTCTCCACTCTTTTTGATTGAAGTAAAGATTAGCAAATTTCTGCAGAATCTCTTGTTTAATTCCGTTGTCCATATCAACGCTGGTCCCATTCCAGCGTTGATGCATTTCTACTCACTATCAGTCAAATAAAATGTACTTGTGAACAGCTATGTTGCTTTGGTGGCTAGCTAAATGGCTGAACTGCTGCATTTGTATACTGACAGAAACCTCTCCACTATCCTACCTCAGTTGCTGCTAAGCAATCATGGCAGCTTACGCCCTTCTGAAGTGCTGCGAAGGGCAGTACTTCATTTTCTAGATGTAGGTCCTGTCATGGGAAAAGGAAAAGTAGATCATATGCCGAAAATGTAATTGAAAGTGGATCGTGGCACCCACCATTCCTAGGACACCATTCCGGTGACTCACTTCACTATTTCACATTGGAAGGCATTTATCTAAGTCGAAATGTGTAGTGCTGTCTTGAATGCCTTCGGAAAATTGCTTTGCGAGGAAAAAAATAGAGATGGGAATTGATTTTTAATTCTATGAGGTAAATGTTCACATGTATTATAAGACGACGAACAGTGTATTGTATCGAAGTACTTCTACTGACCCCTGTCATAATTGTTATGACAATAAAGTGAGTGTTGTTTACTTCGATCCTTGTAAGGATGAGATTCTCACACTAATATAACTCATGTAATTGCGCAGCGCGCATTTGTATGAAGTTGTTCGCTGCCTCATAGCTTCCAGGTTGCTGAGATACTAGCACTAGGAGTTCCTGCACGCTTGCATTGTACACATCCACTTTTTTATGTCCTAAAACCCAACAAATGTGAACTTAGTCTTCTGGCCCTGCCCTGGAGTGAGCGCACTGTTGTATCAGATTTATCTTTTTTTCGTCTACGGAAAATTACGAAGCTTTTTTGCCGTGCAGTTGTTGGTATATTCATTATTTAACTTACGTTTAGTTTGGTAAGAGCGAATCCAATATCAAGAGGTTAAGGGCAGCAATAAGTTATTTCTGAATCTGCAGCAGGGTACTGTATGCATCACATGCTTGGTTACACAAGCATTATATAGAACCGTCAACGCAGTCTCTTGTACGTTTACTCCAAGCAGTGTGCTGAAAAGCTATATATTTTAAAGATGTCCTATATTGTTTTCATTAACCATTAACAACAACACCTGTTTCCAATTTTAGTGCCAAAAATACTTGATAGAGGATGACTTAGAGTCAACTCTTAGAGGTGCTTGCGGAAGAAGACGACTTCGAATACATTAATGATTTTTTTTCTGATTGAGAGAATGAAGTGATATTACCGAATGATAATGATAGTGACTCGAAACGATTGAGTGTGATGTAAAATTACCTTCCTTTGATACCAAAGTCGATATATTTATTCAGGAATTTTTCCATCAGGGTAGGGAGAAACAAACAAAGTGGCTGAAAACGAATATGCATAGACGGACATCCCGTGTATCAGCAAAAAATTATTAAGATATTTCCTTGCCCTCGAATTGTAGTATCAGTTATTGCAGATGAAATCGTTCCCTAAAATCATCATGGCTGACATGATAGATGAAGCTGTGCATTTTACAAACATATACACTGCAAGAATGAAGCAAGAAGAAAATCTCTCTAATGATACGGATGCTAAGTTGACAGATGGAATTCAAGTTTATGCAGTGTTGTCATCATCAATGGCGCAACAGCTCTCTGTGAACCTTGCTCTTCTGTACAATATTATTCCTTTCTTCTCTGTCGATTTGCAAAGTCCTCTAATTTTAATTTCCAATTTTACTTATGTCGTCTCTGACATCTTCCTCGTGCCTTTGCTTTGGTCTTTGTGCTCTCGCACTGCAGGCACTGCGCTGAATTTCTTCCTAATCATTCTGTCATTTGTTCTTAGTACATGTCCTGCCCGTTTCAGACTTTTAATCTTAATGTAGCTGACAATATCTGGTTCAGTAAATTGGTAATATAATTCGTAGTTAAATCTCTTGCTCCTAACTCCACTTTCTTTCACTGGCCCAAAAATTTGTCTCACGATCTTCCTTTCCAATAAGCCTACTTGACTTTGATCAGATTTTTTTAATGTCCTCATTTCAGAACCGTATGTTATCACCTGATTTACTAAAATGTTATACATTGTAACTTCAGTTTTCAACAGCAACTTACACTTCAGATAAGGTAGCACGTATTAGCTGACAATATTCGTCAAACGTACATGAACCGATTTCTATGGATAGAGGCTCATTTGGAAGATCTTTCTCACTTACAGGCATATACTTGGTTTTCTCTTCGTTTATCTGTGGGTTCACCCTTCTAGCACCTCTTTCAATACTCGTAAAAGCTTCTTTCATTTCCCTTGGTGTTCTTGCAATTATGTCAATATCATCTGAATATGCAGTCAGATGAACTGAGTTACACAGCATAGTACTTCTTGTATTGATACCCGCATCTCTTATAACTATTTCCAAGGCTATATTAAACTGAAGGAAAGATAATGTGTCTCTCTGTCTTACTCCATTTTTATATCACAGCGCTTTACAACATATTACGTATTTTAACTTGACTTCAGCTGTTTTCCATAGTAGCTTTCACTAAGGCAATCAATTTATTAGGAATATCCAACTCTTCCGTTGCTGGAAATAACTTCTTATGCCAGTACTGTAGCAGGCTGATCTGAAATCTGTAAACAGGTGATGTGTAGCAATCCTAAAATCTCTGCACTTTTCTAGTATTTGCCGTATTGTGAAGACTGATCAACAGTCGATCTTCCCTGACGAAACCCACATTGATTGTCAGCAACAGCATTTTCAACATTTGGTGTTAGTCTGCTAAACAGGATGTTGAAGAATGTTTTATGTACTGTGTGTAACAGACAAATTCCCCTGTAGTTAGAGCACACCATAGTATCAAATTTCTTGTATACTGTGCATGTGATACCTACGTTCCAATTATCAGGGATGCATTCATCTATTCAGTTCTAACTAAAAGCTTGTGGGAATATTTGACAAATAACTTTCATGCAATTTAATGAGTTCTGCTTGTACCACATAAGTTCCTGGGGCCTTTTTAATCTTCAGTTTCTTGATGGCTTCCTCTGCTTCTTCAGCACTTAGTACTGTTTCTTCTATTTCCAATTTCCTTGTATTTAGAGAAGGTATGGTTCCTTGGTTCTCAGCTGTACCATAATTCAACAGTTCATCAAAGCGTTGGGGCCCATTTTCTAAGTATTGCCTTAGCGTTACCGAAAACTATACCGTCAGTATGTAGAAATACATATGGTTCAGTTATATACTATTAGGCCACTAATTTCGAAATCACTCAAATGCATTGGAACTTTGGCCAAATAATGGAACAGGAATGATTGTTTCGAGATCATTCACAGGTTACAGGAGATTTTTATTGCTACGCCAATGTACTAGGTTCGATGATAAAGAAACTATCTATATCAGACATAAAACGGTTAGGCTAGCATCTATTAGGAGCTCTCTCGATAAATTTTCCTAATTAATAGTTACAACCTTGGCGAATTTCTTACCATCGACGCGAAACAAGAATCATTCAAAGATCGTTGCAGCTTCACACATTACGTTCTCTACAAACCAGATAATTACGGCATCATATTATTTGCTCTGTGCGATACTCAACCATTCTGCATTGGTCTGTTAAAAGTATATTGTGGCAAACAGACGGAAGGACCATTTTGTGTTTAAATAAGCTGTTTGATATTGAGTCTAGACTATCCCAGCTGAGAAGATGCACAAATAGGAATGTGACAGTAGGTAACTGATATCCTAGCTGTACACTGACTCTCTCTCTCTCTCTCTCTCTCTTGCAAAAGAGAAACACAAATGTAGGAGCCGTAGGAAAGGATTAAAAAGAAATCTTGCCTACGTTTTTATCCAACAAGAACAGAACTCGACTGGGTGGTTTGTCGATAAAATAAAGACTGGTATGCTAACTTCTGAACCCACCCGTAACAAGCCTGTTACACTCATTTCCACAACGAAGGAACGGTAGATGACGCCACTAAGAAACCTCACATTACACTAGATTACAATATGACAAAGGGTAGGGCTGATACTGTTCACCAAATAAAGAAATATTCAGTAACACAAATGACAAGTGGGCGGACAGTCTTTGGACGGTAAGCATTGTTGAACGTGACTGTTGTCAATGTGCAAGTGTGGTTTCAAGTAAACGAAAAGAACGGGAAACATACTCGACGAGTTGTTTTTTAGAAACCCTTGCATTTCAATTAATGAAACCATATCTTATGGAAAGATGTGAGAGACAAGGTTTACCAGCTGATGTTAGTCTGCACCAAAGAATAGCTCCACGACAATAAGATGCAGCTCTGGTACTGATTTTGTTGGCGAAAGTTATTCCCAAACAAACGTTCCATGTGAAAAATATAGTGTGCGTTCACGCTTCACCAAAGACATATAATTTGCAAGTAAATTACTACAACATAACAAAATAGCAATTTGTAACATGAACTTAAATGTTAGTTTTCGTCATGTATGTCTAATGCAAATTTCTGCAGTAAACGATGAAGTATTACCAATAAATAGCCACTTACCATCAATTTATACATAACATACCACGCTCCTGCTCCCAAGTCATTAAAGAGCGTATCCGCTCTGGGATTAATGACGAAGCGGAGAACCGAAGTTTTACAAACGTTTTTTCTGAGAAGAAACTTGAGTTAAATTTTGTGTATGCAAACATCGTCGTCAGCGATGCCATGTTCACGTATGGAGAGGAAAAACGCATCCTGTTACTGGGTGCTGGGCTGGACGGCGGGCGGTAAGTCAGGCCTTTCGCGACGGCGTTTTGGAGACGGTAGCAGACGTTCGTGGGTGTAGCGGGGCTCACCGCCGCTGCCACGGGCATTGGTGCGTCGAAACTAGTGTGAGCGCGAGGTGGCACGGTAATTGTTTCTATAAATAAACGTACCTTCCCCATCGTGTCGTACAACATATTATAAGGCTGTAGTCAAGCACAAGGCTATAATTTCTTAAACATTAAAAGTATCGTATTTACAATAAGCAACATCTGGCTTTGGATGATGATCTTGAAATTTTGTTGTGTGACATTGAAAAGCACTAAAAATGGATAAATTGGTTACACTTAAAGGTTGTGGAAAATGTAATAATTCTCGCTTATTACCTACACATGTAATAAATAAATAGAACATGCAACTTTAGAACAAGTTATCTCACTAGATTATTTTTTATCTTATTTTATTTTATTTTATTATTATTTTCTTTTGAATTTTAGACGTAACAAAAGTTCTGGTAATGATTATGTGACTAATAGCACGTGTTTGTCAAGGTGTTACCTTTGCTCGTTTGTCAGCGAGTAGTCGCGAAATATTGATAAGAAAAAAAATTACTGAGTCCATTACATGGTTAGCTAGCCTTTATGCAGTCGTTGAGTATTGTGGGTAGGCGACTAAAGTGATGTGGCCATTGGCACAATTATTTTCGACTGTGGGCTTATTTTTCATATTCATAATCTTGGATAGCAATATTTGATAGTGAAGTCACAGTTCTGCCAGTCGGACACCATCTTTTGGCGTTAATTACACTAACTGGGTCAAAAACTCAACGATAAGGACAATAAATTTTAGTGACAAGGAACGTTGTGGTCCTAACTGCGTAATAAAACAATAAATTGTTCTAATTATGATAAGGAGGGTAATAACAAACAGCAATGCTAAATGGATTATAAATTACAGGAATCAAGTTTAGTAAATCCTGTACGGTCACATGCGAAGTTTCATAAATAAGAGTACTATAAGATGACCTGCCATTGCACTCACGTCGTGTATCATCAGTCGAGTATAGGTTTGTCTGGAGCTAGACATGTTCACAGAGTGAGATGACTACTACAGCTCCATGTACTGTCGGTGGCGCTACCCTGTTGTCCCTAGGACAGAGAGGGGTTCGTCGACAGTGGTCTGTCACAACGCACCCTCAGATGAGTTTCTAATTCAACCCACCTATATTGTTCCATATAATTGACAGAGAAAACTACAACGTCAAACAGGACAAGAACGCACACAAAATACCAAGTCATGTTCACAGAGTGAGATGACTACTACAGCTCCATGTACTGTCGGTGCCGCTACCCTGTTGTCCCTAGGACAGAGAGGGGTTCGTCGACAGTGGTCTGTCACAACGCACCCTCAGATGAGTTTCTAATTCAACCCACCTATATTCTTCCATATACGTGACAGAGAAAACTACAACGTCAAACAGGACAAGAACGCACACAAAATACCACAGTCAAGGTTTTCATGGGCACAGATGGAACTCCATAACATGTAAAGAAATCCACCACCCTGGTAGAAACCACTACCACCAACTAGTAGATGTCTCTATGTTACGATATGAGGACACTATCATTCAAGCAAGTTTTTATTTACTCAATGATACCCTTGCTCACAAAAACTGCACATTAGTGAACCCTTCAACCCAGGGATGGGAAACACATTTGACAAGTTAAGAACAATTCTATTGATCACTGGCGATCACTCATCTTACTGTCGCTTATTTGAACCAGATCTCCGTACCGCAGATGCCACGACTCTTATGGCTCGTAAGTGTTATAATAAAATTTCCGTGAATTATTGATACCATTCCGAATCTATAGGTGACACTATGGAATAAATAGGTAGCTTAAATCATTATGTGTCAGCATTTTATTTATATTTTGTCTAGAGAACAAACGCCGGAACAGCAGCATCCGTTACTGTCTTCCCTTCATTGGGGATCCTCCTGAAGACACGTTATGCAAGTGGTTGTTTCATTTTGTATTATATATTTTATTATAATGATAAATGTAATGAAATGCAACAGGTAATTAGTAACTTTTTTGATTACTAAGTTTTCTTGTTTTCTAAATATTTTTAGTGCAAGAATTGTCTGACTGCTTGAATCAGGTCAGTCGTCGTGATACGGCGATGCCACTGATCAGTCGCCACGGCAGCAGCTCTCATTTCGCACCGCAAGATCAGTGATAGAACCAGAATTACTTTAGATTTGCAGTAACCAATATCAATAATACTCTTCACTATTCTTCAAACCTCCCATGGTGGATTAATAACAGGAACATAAATGGAAAGTTATTGATTGTCATATATTTTAGTCTTAACTTTTCTTGGTTATCAACCTGAGCGTTTTCAGGCTGGAGTTTATTTTATTTTTTATACTTTAGTAGCTAGATTACCTTTATCGTTAGTTTTATTTACGTAGTCTGATATAACTTTGAAGAGTCATTTTTCTATAAAGCCAATTCTGGCATCAAAATTTGTAATTGTCTTCTCTCGGTTACGCATCACGTTATTAAGTACGGAACGGCTACCACCAGTTACGTCGATTTTCCACCCTGCAACCTATAAATTGTAATCAGCCCTTTCTCAGATTGTTTTCTTCACTCGTGATCTACAACTGAGAGGGTAGATACAGTTCTTCTTTTGACTCCGTATTTCACGAACTCCAGATGGCTTACCGAAATAGTTTTACATTCACGCCATTTTGACTATCAGCTTAGGGGCCGAATGCAGTAGTTTCATCTTGTCGTTTCCCACTCGCACTGTTAGAGCTTTCTAACACAAGTTCTGTTTCTTAACAGAGCTTTTCAAGTTCATTTCTAACATGTTCTCAGGTACTGAAAAACGAAGGTCACATGCGGTCCACGCTACCATTCATCATACAGTATAAGGGACAACTGTTCTCTTCTCTCTTAGAGAATCAAGAGCTTCTTACACTCAGTCACAGGCCCTCGTATTCACAGTGGCCAACAGGACCACTAATTAAATAACTCGTTACAGCTCTTGCACAAATTTGAAGGAGCGTAGAATGATGCACCAATTTTGGTCACTCAATCTCAGTTCGACTTCATGCCCACACTAGAGCCATAGTTGTATCCAGATGTGGCAGTCTGTGTATTAAATCTCACACCCCACACACATCCAGATCAGGTACAAATTTAACCATATATTCTTTCTTATGTATTCTAAACGCACTACAATTAAATGTTCGTTATTTATTACCCTCCTCTGCGTGATGTAATTTTAATGGACAGCAGTGTGTTATGAATATTAATACAGAGTATTTTAAAGCGAAACGATCAAGTTAAGTCCAGCCGTTGAGAAGGTAGATCCAAGACTACAATTTACTACATGAATCATCAAATAGTGCATTTGGTATAGAAATGATACAGTTTACAAATATCTCATTCGATCATTTCCTATTGTTAAATTAACATAGAGTCTTACCAAGTTTGGTTGTTGGAAGTAACGTGTATGAAACTTCCTGTTAGATTAAAGCTGTGTGCCGGCCCTGACCTCGAACCCGGAAGCTTCGCATTTTTGCGAGTAAGCGCTCTACCAAATACTTACCCAAGAACCACTCACGACCAGTCGATATAGCTTTAGCCCCGCCAGTACATTATTTTCTAACTTGCTAACAACACAGAAATCCTCCCGTGAAACTAGTGGGAATTGCACTCCCTGAAGAAAGAATTTCACAAAGACATGGATTAGCCAAGGCTTTGGGCATTTTCCAGAACTCATTCTACCATTGGGTTTATATAACGGAGAGCAGCACGCTTTTTCATGGATCATGCTACCGAAATATTTAAACAAAATTCCACGATGGCCATTTAAGAATGGCATTGCGGAGACCCTTGTGTTAGTAATTTTCGAGACCACACGGTTAAAAACGAGGAAAGTGACATTTTATTATTTCAGATGTATAAATTGTGCAACTGCAGCCTTGTAAAAAGTTAAAAAAAGCCTCCCACACAAAAGTCAGTCGATACTAACATCACCCTCCTCGACCACACCTCAACACAGATGTGGTTATGAAGGGCTTCCGCCAACTGTCCGGCTCCCTCTACTGCCCGACTGCCCACGTCGTCGTCTCTCGGCAATCTGTGTTTAACATTATCACTTATTTATCTGAAACCTGACATTCCTGTCGATACTAATGAAAATGATGTGAACACTTATTCTCCAGTGCACGTAATTTATCTTAGATTAAACCCATCAGAATATGGTCTTCAATGTCCAGTATTCTTCCTGGAAGTGGAAAATTGTTTCAGTTAAACTGAGATTTCATTTACTTCTGTCATTTACACTACTAGGCTCAGGGTTCAGACTGAGATATGTTCACTCCTGATTTGGAGCGACAAAGCAGGGTAGCCCAGCGTGTTCAGTCAAAGGGCTGCCTACCCTCTGCAATAAATGTACTGAGTGCAGTAATCAATGATGAAGACGTGTTCTATGACGTCCGCCAAGAAGTAGCAACTCTGACTGCTAATCGAATATATCTATGGTCCCATGTTCGGACCCCACTGATGCTTAGATTTTGAATGAAAATTTCCGGGATTAAGGTGTATCCCTCGTTCTGCTAATGGCCTCCTCAAAGATTGCGGAAGAGTGGACAGAGGTAAAGGGGAACCTCTCCCTAAGGATGTGGATAGTGCGATAAGGAATACAAGAGTAGGCAGTTCAGTTGAAGAGTGGGCATCTCTAAATACGGCAATCACAAATGTTCGACAGATAAACTTAGGTCGAAGGAAGGTTATTGCTAAGAAAAGTTAGGTATCAGAAAAAATACTGCAACTTGTAAACGAAAGAAGGAAAGACAGGAGCACAGCAATATAAATCGCCTTGGAATGACTTAAATACCAAACGTAGAGCAGTGAAGGCGAAATGGCTGCAGGAAACATGTGATGAAATCGAAAAAGAAGTGATCGTAGGGAGGACTGAGTTAGTATTTAAAAATGTCGATGAAATTAAAAGCAAGAGTCACAACATTAAGAAAGCGATGGGAACTACCCTTTTAAACGCAGAAGAGAGAGCAGACAGGCTGAAAGAGTGTATTGAAGGCTTCTGTGAGTGAGAGGATTTGTCTGAGGAAGTGTCAGAAGAAGAAAGTGGAGTAGGTAGAAACTACATGGGGGATGCAGTATTAGAGTCTGAATTAAAAATACTCTGGAAAATTTCAGATCAAATTATGCAGAAGGGATAGAAAAAGTTCCATCGGAATTTCTAAAATCATTGGTGGAAGTAGCGTACAAACATCTATTCAAGGTGATGTCTAGAATTTATAGGACTGGCGATCAGCCGTATGACTTTTGGAAAAATATCAGCCTCACAACTGCGAAGTTATCAGGTCAGGTATGTTCGAAAACTATCAGCTTTCATCTCACAAATTTAAATTGCTGACAGGAATAACATACAGAAACACGTAAAATAAAATTTAGGAGCAGTTAGATTAAGTTAAGTTTGGCTTTACGAAAGATAAAGTCACTAGAGAGTCAGTTATCACGTTCCTCCTGTGAAATTAAACAACGTTGAATTCGTCGACCCAGAAAAAGCGTTCGACATTGCAAAACAGTGAAGTATGTTCGAAATTCTGAGAACAATTGGAGTAAGCTATAGCGAAAGGTGTGTTATTAACAATATGTGGTCCAAAAATTTCCACTCTAACACCTACAAACTAGAAGATAAACTAGATCTTTAATATTGCCGGAAAACTACAGTTTTTATCTCTGAAGATATGTGCATAGTGAATTTGTTTATGTTTCATCAAAAGAAGGAAATGGTGAGATATTTCTTCATTGACTTGTTCGCAAATGATGCGGTTATCTGTAAGAAAGTAGCAACGCCAGACGGCAGTATCGATGTGCAAAACGAAGTCCAACAGAGTGAGGAATGCTGCAGGCTCCGGCAGTTGACTCTGAACATAAACAACGTATTGTGACTACACAGGGAAAATAAGTCCCCTAGTGCATAACTTCACTATTGAGGGCAAATTGCTTTAAACAGGATCTACAATAAAAATTTAGAAATAACAGTCCAGAACGTCCTTAGTCACAACACCACATAAAGCAAATAGTATGAAAAACAGACGCCACACTCAGAGTTATACTAAAAATATTAAGGCATTATAACTCGTCCTCAAACGAAGTGGCAGACAACGCAAGTGTCCGATCGATTCTTGAGTATTGTTCATCTGACTGGGATCCTTACCAGGTAGGACTGATAGAAGAGATAGAGAAGATAGCAATGCATTTCGTCACAGATCGCTTAGTCGGCTCGCGAACGTTACAGAGAGTCAACTACCTCCAGTGGCAGACGTATCAAAAGAGGCGTTTTGCATGACACAGAGGTTTGCTATTGAAATTTAAAGAGAGAACTTTCCAAAATGACTCGATAATCATTCTTCCCATGAGTCAAATTGGAGTGGTACAGGGAAGGCGGGATCAGTTAGTTTTACCAGAATTACCCACATCCACGCCCGTAAGATGGCTTGCAGAGAAGATATGTATGTAGATGACAAACTAAGATCAAATTATTCACTTTTTCGATAAATTTTTGTTGTTGTGGACATTGAAAAATGGTAATAACCGTTTTACTAATGCTCACAGTATACAGGGTGTTACAAAAAGGTACGGCCAAACTTTCAGGAAACATTCCTCACACACATATAAAGAAAAGATGTTATGTGGACATGTGTCCGGAAACGCTTGATTTCCATGCTAGAGCTCATTTTAGTTTCGTCACCTACGCTTCCACCTACGCTCAATGGAGCACGTTATCATGATTTTATACAGGATACTCTACCTGAGCTGATAGAACATGTGCTTTTACAAGTACGACACAACATATGGTTCGTGCACGATGGAGCTCCTGCACATTGTTCTCAACAAAAGATTCGGTGACCGATGGATTGGTAAAGGCGGACCAATTCCATGACCTCAACGCTCTCCTGCCCTCAACACTCTTGACTTTCATTTATGGGGGCATTTGAAAGCTCTTGTCTACGCAACCCCAGTACCAAATGTAGAGACTCTTCGTGCTCGTATTGTTGACGGCTTTGATACAATACGCCATTCTCCAGGGCTGCATCAGCGCATCAGGGATTCCATGCGATGGATGGTGGATGCATGTATCCTCGCTAACGGAGGACATTTTAACATTTCCTGTAACAAAGTGTTTGAAGTCACGCTGGTACGTTCTATTGTTGTGTGTTTCCATTCCATGAGTAATGTGATTTGAAGATAAGTAATAAAATGAGCTCTAACATGGAAAGTAAGCGTTTCCGGACACATGTCCACATAACATATTTTCTTCCTTTGTTTGTGAGGTATGATTCCTGAAAGGTTGGCCGTACCTTTTTGTAATACCCTGTATACGTAATACAACGTAGAACTGAGGTTAAGAAGTTGTAAATATTATTAAGATTATCGAATCAACACGAATTACATCAAAATTATTTAAGGAATTTGGTGAGGCATTGTGCAGTTGCCTCAGAGTCAAAATGTGTCCTACTGCGTGACGATACAGTTCTTTGTTCCAAATATACATCTAGAGAGACTCTTACTGACATAAGAAACTTTGTTATTTAATACATATGGAATAATTCTGAGGGACTTATGGAATAGGATAAAGGGAAGCCATGAAGTTGCTGTTATTAAGTTTATTACAGGATCATCTCGCGTCTTATTTCATTGACATCTGGGCAAATGAATGAAATATTAGTATGTATTTTGTTATTTATTTCTGCAACAGCAGTCATACATCGGGTGGTGCACTGCACATTAACGAATGGCCCTGGCTTTTACGGTATTGCTTACACGCAGGGGGAGAGAACGTTGTACGTGGTTTGTAAACAGGCGGATGAATGATTTTATCAAGCGGTTAACCAAACGAGCAATCTGTCATTAGTTGCGTTTTGACGGCTGTCTCCACGAGTGGGATATTGGGTTTCAAATGCGCACGATGACAAAACGACGTAAATGAATCCTCTGTATAAATTATTCTACTTACAACCTTAGAGAGGACCAAAATTTGTAATGTCAGTAGCACCCTATTGGATGCAAAAAATTACGTCTTTCTGTGACAGAAACTTTGTTTTAGTTTATCGAATGAAGTCAATGTCGGTCGGTATTACCTGTCATACTGACTCAGTACGATGAATGCTTTAATCAGTTTACACGGATCTTCCAAAGAGAAATCTTTACATTTTTTACCATTTTGTTAAAGAATCTTGAATCGGTGTACCGTCAATATAAATAAGAAAGAGAAATTATTTCTTACTGCATATAATGTGTGTATATTTATAGTGCAATCGTAATCCAGAGTACAAGTCACTGTGTTACGATGGCCAATGGGTTGTGACGCAGGTGAAATGCTCCTGTAGCCACCTTTCATTAGCCCAGTAGCACTCTGTCACTAGCATTTCCCTCTCTTTTTCTCGTTTCTCTATTTTCATAACTGATTGAACAACTGCGGTTCTGTGTCACGTTGCTACGGTGGAGTTAGGTGTTGCAGAAAGTTTGCGATAGTTACACAGTTTCAGCAGCAGCAGTACAGAATAGCCAAATCTCATAGTGGTCAAGTAGGCAAAGAGGTTGGCGCTACTTGTGCGAAATCTACCTGCCCTAGGTTGGTGGTGGAAATGTTATCTTTAAGTTTTACAGACCACGCGGAACGTGGAAGAGGCGGGAGGAGAAAAAGCAAGTCAGCCACCGCTGGTACGGGAAGAGTCCACAGCGCTGCTCCAGTCAAAGAAGGGTGAGATAGAATGACCGCGTGGCGCGTTGTTACTTGGCTAGAGGAGAGCTGTTGGCTTTTAGTTTCGTTTTTCAGCTCTGAAAGATTGCTTTACCTTGTCGCTGCAAGGAATGAAAACGTTGGGGATTTTCTTTTTAGTGAATTTCTACAGCAGACTTGGACACACAATGGTGTCGCATTTATAAGTAGTGAGCCCTCGTTTCTGTGTGAATGTCTGTTTGCCTTCAGCTGTGCCTGTATACGCTTTTATTTTTGTAAATATCAATACCTTTGCCTTCTCGTAAATTTTCCTTGATTTATGTATCTTTCGTCCGTGGAGAGCCCAACACGAGGTTGAACATTAGGGTTTGTTGGACTACCGTCATCATTAACAGTCAGATCTCATATTTTTAAGGAACGTTAACTGTTCATGATTGCGTGATGTGATACTGTTGCAAGTTGGCCACGATACCTAGTGGGCACGCGGGTGTAAGTGGAAACGTATACCGTCTTACGAGCTATTGCAACAGTTATCAGGCAACCGCAGTTGTATCAATGATTCACACCAATGACTTTAGGTGAATGTATCGATGCTTTTCTTCAGTTTTTTTAGGAATTAATGTTATCAGGAATTGTGTACATACCTGACATCCATGTCTTAGGAATAAACGGTTTTATCAACAATTTTCTCTTGTTACGTTTTTGCACCTAAGCCACTCACCTCGTAGCTTTCCCGTTAGCACATTCAACGCGTTTCCTTACGCACAGGTCCTGTGATTAGTTCCCTCTTTTATTTTAAAGAAATGCTTTACGTTGAGTCATACTTTCAGGTATGTCGCTGGGAACTGATCGTATGCATAGTTGTCATGCACTTTCTATTTTATTTTAAATGTTTCTTTCCTGTGAACAATGAACGGACAATACTATTAATTGCATCGCATCCCCTATGAGCGATATCACAACGTATGCACTTTTATGGATTAAAAAAAATGGTTCAAAGGGCTCTGAGCACTATGGGACTCAACTGCTGTGGTCATTAGTCCCCTAGAACTTAGAACTACTTAAACTTAATTAACCTAATGACATCACACACATCCATGTCCGAGGCAGGATTCGAACCTGCGACCGTAGCAGTCGCACGGTTCCGGACTGCGCGCCTAGAACCGCGAGACCACCGTGGCCGGCTATGGATTTTTAGTATGTGATCAAATTATTTTATTTTCCCACTCGGACAAGCCTTTGATTAGTTGCATGGTTACAGTCAGTGGCGACCGTAACCTTTTCACGTTCACAATCGATAAGCATTTCCATCTCCATCCGGTTCACTTAAATATTCGGACACAGTTTCGAGCGCTACGTTTTGTTGACTCAGAAGGGCTTCATGCCACTTACACAGAACGCAACAAGTACACAGCTCTCTTATACGATTTACTCACAGGTGCCGCAAAACGACTGCCAGCAGCGACCATTTGCCTATTTTTTAGTCCAGCAGTACCAGGCGTGATGGCTGGGTGTTGTGTGATGTCCTTAGGTTAGTTAGGTTTAAGTAGTTCTAAGTTCTAGGGGACTGATGACTATAGATGTTAAGTACCATAGTGCTCAGAGCCATTTGAACCAGTAGTGCTAGGAAACCAAGTGACCCAATAATTACATAATAACCCGTAGAACCAGGTCAGTTACACATGGGTTACCCTGCTCATGTATGTCCGTAAACCAGAGATATTCTGATGCACAGTGAGGATTAAATATTTTCAGTTGGATGTGCTAGTTGGTATATTGTGTTTCTTCTACACGTTATTTGCGTAAACTTAGGATATATGTGTGCATTTTATTCTATGTTTTATCTTGTTTGTGTTTTGCTGTATAGACAATGTGATTAAGTATTCTATTGTGTTACAAGAGTGGATTGATTCTTCTCCTGTGGCGTGTATCAGTGTAATATCTTAAATGTTGGGTACTTTGTGGGGACTGTGACACCATTAGGAGACTGTGGCATTATTTTTGTTGTGAAACAAATATTCAACAAAGAGGGGTTACCGAGGGACTATGTAAGCGCATGGCTCATTTAGAATTTCATTTAGAAAGAGATAACGGCCTATGAAATTGAAAGAAGTGAACGAAAGGGCCAGTATTCCGACGATGAATCTGGGAACGATGGTGAATTTGATCATAGTCACTATCATTGATCTCGTACCAGGTGGGTACGGCGCGGTACTCCTCAGGAACGTTCGCCAAGGAAAACTCACGAATTTGACTTTAAACATTTTCTGACTGTGAGGAAGTTTGAAGTCTTCCGTAACTCGGCTACGGGGATTCACCTGCGGGCCTGGTTACAGCAGTTCGAGTTCTCCCTTCCTCCTACGTGGTCCAGGGGGCATAAAATAATATGTGCCGCTACTTAGAAGGTGAGCCAGAGGCGCGGATGAGGTCAATTGCATGCAATTGCTATACAGTCGCTGTCGATCTATTGGTCAGTGGCAACGCAGAGTCGTGTAAAACACAGACTCATTATGTTACCAGTCGAAATTCTCGCTCCCTGTGCAGATGTTCGAGCTCATGCTGCAGGCGAATGAACCTTTTGACGATCCTGTGGAAATTATTCGTATTTGCCTGGGAAAGTTTCCAATGGATTTGTGGCACGTTATCCTTGCAGGACGATGTAAGGATGACGTAGAGGGGTTTCGCAGTCTCCTTTTAGAGACTGAGTGTGATGTGAATGGCACCACGCAGAAGCCCTACGAGCAGCGGCCGCGCGATCGAAGCCTCAGCCATAGAGACAGGTGGTAATCCAGACGTAACCGGTCACCTGAGAGTTACACAGCGCGAGCGTTGGCAGCATCGCGACCTCTCACGGAACGCAGACAGAACAGACGATGCCAGTGGTCATCATTCGCCGAGAGGAAATCAAAGACAACCCGGGGAGTTTAGAAGATATGGTAATGAGCAGAGATTGACGCGCAATTATATCAGACCTAGGAACGGTAGTCGTGACCGACCACAGAATAATTATGAAACAAGCAACAACAGGGGTGCTGTAAACAGTACGGGTGGTCCGCCAGTGGGTGTTGAAATTCGTTCCGCAAACACGCAGCAAAACCCGCCAAATGCCCCTAACCAACGGGATCAATGACTGTTGGCTGACTCGGTTGGCGTCAACTTAATGAGGACCAGCGCTATTAATGATATTGATGTGTATTTGGTAGAGGAAGACGATATTAGGGAAGATTTGTTGAGAGATGACCACAGTATTGGTGTGCCCGCGATAAACCCAGTCGTGTCTTTTTACATTCGGGGTGTCTGTCTTACACGTGTACTCGACACAGGCAGCCGCTTTTAGCCTCTTAGTGAGGCGGCGTTTCGGAAGTCTGAGAAAACGGGGAGTTGGCCAACTTTCCAGGTGAGAGGAACGAGTCACGAGCGCGACATATAGAAAAAGTGTCAAAATTAAAGTACACATTCGAGTAAACTTCGTCTGCCAAGGTCATGAGTTTGAATTCAATTTTTTTTTTGTAATGCAGCTAATTAGCGTGGAGATTATATTGGGGACTGACTTTATGAATGCCCACCGCACTGTAAACGACGTGGCTGGCGGCGTTAAGACTATCGTTGCCGAGAACAACCCTGTCAGCCTAATTTTCGAGGAATTTGTTTTGCGCAAGGAGTCTGAGGTGAGCTGTCTGAAATTTCACGTTAGGACTGAGTCGCGACCTAGGCAGGAGGTTTTGGTCAATCTGATTAGTGACCTGGATTCACAACTTAATGAGTATGATAGGAACAATGTTTCCGCGAGCGCTGTGGAAAGGAGTATTGCTGGTGGGGGAGCCACGTAAACAAATCGTGTGAAACTGCGTCGCATTCTGAGAAGAATTGCCCGAGTATTTTCGGATTCGCCGCGGGCAATTGATGCATTTCTGTACCGCTTTACGGTGCGCGAGCATCTTCCGTTCTTTGTTAAGCTCTGCCCCATCCCCCTGGAGCACAACGGCGGTGTGGAAGCCGAAATAAGTAGGATGCTGGAGCAGCGTATAATGGAACAAGCTAGGAGTTCCTATAACTCACCATTACTCGTTGTGCCAAAGCGGGACAAGTCCGTGCGTTTGGTGTTGGACTCGTGGCAAATAAATACCATCATCATTTCCGAGACAGACTGGCCAGAAGGAATTGAAGAGCTTTCACAGCGTGAAAGTTTTGTCATCAATGGACCTGCGATTCAGCTTTTGGTCAATTATGCTCTTTCGTCAAGCAGGCAATACAAAGCGTTCCTCTGCTATGGGAGTTGCTTCCAGTTTAAATGCCTCCCTTTCGAGTTGAATGTTTCTTCATCCGCTTTCATAAGAACCCTGCATAGCATACTACCTGACGACATAAAAGGGCGCGTAACTGTGTATGTGGACGACATTCTCATTACAGAGAAGTCATGTGAGGGACACAGCCGGATTCTAAATCGATTGCTCGAAGTATTCGAGAAAACGGTGGTGACCGTGAACACAGACAAGTGCCAGATCGGGTGCGAAAGCATAAAGTGTCTGGGTCATATTGTGTCAGCGGATGGGATTCATCTGGATCCCGAAAAAATTTCAGCGACTGTAGAGTGCGTGACTTCTACGTCAAAGCGTCAGCTCAAGGGTTATTTGGATCTTTGCAATTTATACAAGAGATTTATAAACCTCAATGTTTGTCTACCTCTCGTTTGTGTGCACTGACGGATAAGAACGTTGTTTGAATGTGGGACGAGCAAGCACAGAGCAAATATGACGAATTAAAGAATGCATTGATTAATGAACCATTGATCGCGCATCCGGATTTGAAACAGAAGTTTTGCCTGATGACAGATAGTTCACTGATTGGGCTGGGAGCGGGGTTGTTCGAGATGCCTGTTGGAAAGGATCCGTCCGCCTAGAAAACTATCTCATTCGCCAGCCGTGTGCTCTCGAGGAGTGAACCACTCTGTCACGAAGCTTGAAGTCCTGGCGATTGTGTGGGCGTTCAAGAAGTCCGGGCGCACGACTAGGGAGTACAGCGACCAACGAGCACTACAATTCCTAGTGAGTGCCAAGATCAATCACAGTATGCTCGGAAGGTGGACAGTGTTCCTCCTGGAATACCATTTCACGATAGAATACATTCTGGGGCACAAGAACATCATGGCTGATGCTCTACTCGGATGCCTATTGGGCTCACCCAGGTTGAGGATATCGCTATTGATGAAACCTATTTCAGTGTTTTACACCTACAAAATGTGGCATTCGAGAATTATGTCACTGTGTCACTAGGCCATATCGGGGTGGAGAAAGAAAGTACGAAGTCTTGCGTGACATCAAAGAGAAATTGCATGATAAATCCCACGCGGCCCTCAGACGGTATTATATTAGCCTGAATGGCATCCTATTTAAGAGACGAGCTCTGGGTGACTCAAGATGGTTGTTAGCAATTCCGAAGGAACTGGTGAACGAGCTCGTGTGGTACGTGCATCTGAGCTATGGTCACTTTGGAGCAAGAAAATGCTTGGAGAACTTGCGGGAAACCTGTTAGTTTAATAATATGCTTCGGCGTATACGGAAAGTAATTAGGGAATGCAGGCCCTTTCAGTGAGCCAAGCCGCCCACTATGTCGTTTACCGCACCAGTACACCCGATCGTTCCCAGTAAAGTCAGGGATATCGCAGCAGTAGATCTATTCGGTCCACTAGTGTGTTTTGTGGCAGTAGAACTGACGTCAAAATTCGTCCGCCTCACCCCACTGCGTAGGGCCACCGGAAAGGCAGTAGCTGCCGCATTCGCAAATCACTTCTTATGGGAGGTTGGCACTGTGAAGCGTGTGATTTCCGACAATGGGCCACAATTCAGGTCACGTCACTAGGAGTATATCTTCCGGAGAAAGCGAGTAAAACGGATCTTTATCTCCCTTTTATGCCCTTCAGCAAATACCTGTGCAAGGTGGATGAAGGAGATTGGAAAATTGTGT
Organism: Schistocerca gregaria; assembly: GCF_023897955.1. NCBI lineage: Eukaryota > Metazoa > Arthropoda > Insecta > Orthoptera > Acrididae > Schistocerca > Schistocerca gregaria. Next base: position 369,055,525 of record NC_064924.1, read on the forward strand.
CGGTTATACTGCCACCGTGACACCAGACATGGGACACGAATCTATACGGTTTCCAGAACATATGAAATGAGTTGCCAAATGTCTAGGCGATGTTTCCACCGATTCGGGTCCTGAAAAACAAGGAGCCTCCAAATAAAAGAGGTAGTTCTTTGGTCAACAGAACCCAGGTTACGCAGCCCTGTAATATATAAAAAGTGCCCCCGAGGCTCGGAAAAGAGCCTACAAATAGACTGCGTGGAACATAACTTTTCACGTAGGCCAGAAAGTATTTGTACGCTCACACAAGCTCACTAATAAACTTGCTGGGTTGTCATAGAAATTCTTTCTCTTATTCAACGGGCCGTACAGAATCAAGCGGATTCCACATCCGAATGCGCTTGAAATAGAAACCCTCCGCTCTCGCAAGTCGAAGGGCCTGCACCACATCTCCAATGTAAAACTTTATATTGAATAAGAAGCTGAAGATTTTGCCCCTCGGAGGTCGGAATGACATATTGCCCACATATTTTCCTTGCATTCATTCTTTTGTGAGTAAAATTACAGTGTGTATTTTCCAATGTTTTGATTCACTCTGGTGTGATTAAAATTAATGTGCATATTTTCTATGAACTGTAAAGGGTTCCCCAGTATGGGTGTAGTTATTTCTTCTTATCAGCAGTAAAGAAAAGTGTTGTGCAGTCTTATAACTTCTGAATGTGATTATGAGGCTCAGATGAAGCTTTTTCGACTACAGTAAGATGGCGTTTTTTTTGTGTGACTAAAATGGTATCCGGTGTGTTGGCGTGGCGAGTCAATAGTCCCAAGGTAAATCCTGATGATAAATTACAGTTGTAGTGTGCTTATTGCCTCTAGGTGAGGGTGAAACAGTGAAATTTCGCAATTGTACTGCGATGTTGATGAAGCTACTTAGTGACTCGTAGGTGAAGGACTTGTGTATGAAGGGAGATTAATAGTGTTTGATTTTCAGAGTTGCCACCTTATAAGATGTTTGGAAAGTGTAATGTACCACCACATACTACTAGGTACGGTTGAGGGTGCCAGAATGTAAAACCCTGAAGACGTATATGGAAACAGCTTGTAAACTCAAGTAACCTGATAGTTAATAGAGAATTATGCGACTACCTCTAAGCTGAAATAACATGATGGTAGGTAAGGATCCCTCGGGACACGTGGTGAGTAATCGTGCAATCATTATGAGTATCTTATGACTGCAGGAAGTTGGGTACTCATGGTCTTGGACAATGGATTTCTTTCGACAGTCCTTTGTTTGTACTTATAGGACGAAGTGTTTGTGTGTTCACTTATAGGATAGAATAATTTTGATTTCCATTTTTATGCCCACAGATTCTTTGCTTTAGTCTGATGAATATATGTTGAAACATTTACCATTCCAGGTGTGACTTGAATGAACCTTCTCTGTCTTATTAATCATAACTTATACTATGCAATGTCCAAAGAAAAGAAGTCTTGGAAATTTTTCACAGATTTTCAAACGTGTGCTGCAAACCTTGGAGGAGCAGTCAGTGAAAACGATGTGGGTATTCGTGTTGAAAGGAATATTTTGTTCATATGTGGGAATTGTAGTCGGGCTATAAGGTGATGGTCACTAGTATGAGCCCTGTAGAATGTCTGTGAGAGCGTAGTTAGGAGTAGGTAGAGTTTTGTGTCTGTAGTTAGCAGCGGCCGCAAGTCCTATCCAAATCCTGACAAAATGTTGTACAAGATCTACCCTGAAAGATTGACAGCATATGTAGCGCTAGACCTATACTTTATAAAAAGGACTTTTTGTTTGAATATTGCTTAAGTAATTTTTCTCGTTGTTTTTTATTAGTATTGTTAAGAAGGCCCTTCTTGTCAAGTTAATTTTGTTCATTATTCCATGTATTTTTCAGGAATAAGAAACTTTTGTGCTAAGCTGTACACATGATATTTTGTAACGATCTCTGTGAGCGCAGGTCTTAAGTGGGCGCAAGGCTGCCTAGTGAGCCTCCGCGTCAGAAAGTATGGGGCTTGGTCCACCGGCAGGCGTTGCAGAACCTTGCTGCCAACGTTGAGGCAGTGGTGTGGCGAACGGTCACAGGTGTTTTTCTACCAGAGGCGAGGGGATGCATGTCTTCCCTCAGCCCCAGGCTCACACCGGGGCCCACCGCAGGCGTGTCACCATGGCAGGGCCAGCTGATGGGCAGCTTTCTCCTCCACGAGCTAGTAACCTGACAAGCGAAAGGAAAGTATGACGCACGCCAGGCGATGTCGCCGAACACTGACCGCCGCTGGTCCAGACGGCCGCTGTGGTGAGGTAACGCCCACTGTACGGAGGGACACGTGTCCTACCATTGACGCACCAGCTGAGACCGTGCAAAGTGGCGATAAGCGGGTCTCGTGCCCGACATCCGCATGAGTCTACGTCCACCTCGATGCGACGCAGAGCAGCGCGTGTCTATCCGTTGACACGACGTATAACTCGTTCCTCCGCAATACGCGCGTGACGACCGCCAAGCCACCTTCTCGATGGTGAGGCAGGGCCGACAAGCTGCGACGTCCAGCAAATCTCCAATGTCGAACCATCCCACAGTATGGATGCACAGGGTGGAAACGGGCACGAGGCAACGTCGCGGGGTGCTATATAGGATGAGCAACCTGGGTTACTACGGACGTCCCCAGTTCAGTGTTGTGGTCCCCTAGTAGCTTATCCTCCAAGTCGCCTTTAGAAGAGACGCCCACTCCAGCACCTAAAGAGAATACCAAGTGAAACTACCGTGTGACAAAACTGCAAAAAGAAAGGGTGTCACCGAGCCGATTTCTGTACGTGTTTTTGTACTCGTGTCTTATTTTCCATAGGTGGTTATGTACCAGCTGTCATTCCATTGGGTTCATTAATGATTTTGTATCATTGTATTTGTTGAGCACAGTGAGTGTTGCACTTTCACTTAGAAGTTGTTATATATATATATATATATATATATATATATATATATATATATATATATATATATATATATATATAGTGTACGTGTTCATCTATGTTTCTATATTAACTTTTGATAGTTGGTTAAAGCTATTTTAATATAATATTTCATGTTTGTTGTCTTTCTAGGTCAGATGACATGATGATAGCGTACAATATCACCCTTATTTTAATTTGTTCTGTTTGCTCTTGCGGACAGCATGAGGTAACAATTATTGACTAAGGTCAGATAAAACTCATTTTGATATAAGATATTAATTAATTATTTTGTGATGCTGTTTGCCTGTTGCAATTGTTGCTCGTTAGGGTATGTATGTTTCGAAGACTGTTCGCAAATCTCCTAGCATGACGAGAAAATTCGTGGCACAGTCTTCTCCAGGACGTTTGGAGTGATGAAAGGGTCCTGCAGCCACCTTTCATTGGTCTGGTAGCCGTCTTTCACTAGCATTCCTCTTTCTTTTCCTTGTTTCTCTTTTTTCATAACTGATTGAATGGATGTGGTTGTGTATAACGTAGCTGGACGGTGGCGTAGCCTGCTGCAGAAAGTCTGCGATAGTCATACAGATTCAGCAGCATTTGTACATAATAGCCAACTGTCATAGTGGTCAAGCAGGCAAAGAGGTTAACGCTGCTTGTGAGAAATCCACCAGCATTAGGTTGGTGGCGGAAATGGCATCTTTGTGTTTTCCGGGCCACGCGGAACGTGGAAGAGGCTGGAGGAGAAAAAGCGAGTCAGTTTGCCGCCGGTACGGGAAGCGCCAACATCTGTGCTCCAGTTGAAAAGGGTGAGTTACGACTGACCTCGTGGCTCGTTGTTACTTGGCGAGAGGAGAGGTGTTAGCTTTTGGTGTCGCTTTTCAACTCTGAAAGACTGCTTTACCTTGTCGCTGCAAGGAATGCAAACCTTTGTCTGGTTTTCCTTTTAGTAAATTTCTACAGCAGACTTGGATCCGCCGGAAGAGCGCCACAAAAAGGTATCACATCTATAAGCAGTGAGCCCTCGCTTCTGTATGAATGTCTGTTGGCCTTAAGCTGTGCCTGTATACGCTTTTATTTTTCTAAATATTAATAGTAATGCCTTCTCGTAAATTTTCCTTGCTTTATGTATCTTTCGGAACCAGCCACGAGGCTGAACTAACTGTCCAATCTCATGTGTGTTATAATGAATGTTAACTGTTCATGATGGCGTGAGGTGATGTTCTTGCAACTTGGCCACGATACCTAGAAACTGCGTCTCCTCAAACCACGTGGGGATGTGGGTGTACTGCGAAACGTGTACCGTCTCACGAGCTATTGCAATCAGTTATCAGGCAAACGCAATTATATGAATGATTCACACCAATGATTTTAGGTGTAGATTATAACGGTGAATGTATCGATGCTTTTCTTTAATGTTTTAGGAATTAGTGTTATCAAGAAATGTGTACATGCCACACAACTAAGCCTTAGTAATAAATGGTGTTAACAAAAGTTTTCTCTTGTATTCAGAAGTTATGTTTTTACACCTAAGCCACTCACCTCGTAGCTTTCCCGTTAGCACTTCCAAAGCGTTTCCTTAGGCACAGAGCCAGTGATTGGTGTCCCCTTTTATTTTAAAACAAATGCTTTACATTGAGTCTTACTTTCAGGTGTGTCGCTGGAAGCTGAACACATGCACAGTGTCCACGGACTTTCTATTTTCTTTTAAATGTTTGACTCTCGTGTACAGTGCATGGGCCATACTATTAATTGCATCGCATTCCCTATGAGCGATATCATAATGGATGCACTTTTATGGGTTTTTAGTCTGTGATCACATTAATTTATTTTCCGACTCGGCCAAACGTTAGATTAGTTGTATGGTTAGAGTGGGTGGCGACCCTAATCTTCTCACGTTAATTTCACAGTCAATAGGATTTCCATCTGCATCTGGTTCATTTAAATATTCTGACAAAGTTCCGAGCGCTACGTTTTGTTGAGTCAAAGGCGCTTCATGCCACTTACACAGGACGCAAGAAGTACACGCCTGTCTGACACGATTTATTCACAGGTGCCGCAAGACGACAGCCTGCAGCGACCATTTGCTTATGTTTTAGTCCAGTAGTAATAAGTAACCAAGTGAGTTACACGTAGTCGGTGGCGAACCAAGAATAACGTAATAACCCGTAGAACCAGGTTAGTTATACAGGAAACGATCACTGAGCGACACTATTAGAGGATTACCGTCTGTGTAATAAAGTGATTGCCTTCACATAGACCGACGAAAAAGAATCGCAGCACCGTAAATAAGTAATTTAAAGTAATGAAATGGCGGGAATAGATTAGTCTGTGTGTCATATTTAAGTGATTAACATTGCAACATCAGTTCTTCTAAAGTGAAATCATGACTAATCTGACCAGGCGCGGTTTTCGATCGTCTACGCTCCAAGGGATATGGTCACTAGCACCGGTGAAGCTCTGCAGGAGGCGTGGTGCTGTTAATAAATGCCCTTGCGTCGGTCGTCTGCTGCCATAGTCTATTGACAAATTTCGCCACCACGTCCTAAGGGACATGTTCGTCGTATGTCCCACATTTATTTCTGCAGTATGCCCTGAATTGCGGGGAGGAAAGTTCCGTTCGACAGATAAGACACGCCTGGGGGAGGGGGGGGGGGGGGAGGTGGTCTAGGTACTAGCTCACCACACAGGTAAGGCTACTCTTTGCTAAGGGACGTTAAGAATGGTGCCGGTAGCTGCCGTAAGCTTTGTGAACCAGGCAATTTGCGGTGCCGTGTGTCATCAATAGGTCAATTATTATCAGGAAACAGTCTGTTAAGAGAATCACATCATCCGAAGAACTATTTCTCACCACTGTTGTATGAATGTAGAATAGCCGAAAAAGTAGGAAAATGAGATAACATTCAATGCACAGTTTGAGCCTGGGAAGAAGGGAAACTATTTATCACATTGGTATACAATGTAATAGGAGCTTTCTTCAGTCTGTTTGGTCCAGGATATGTGTTGTTTGCAGTCAGCCACCGGCCTGATGAAGCGTCGCAGATTTGAAACACAAGCATCAGTATCATTACAGTTTCAGACGGTCAACGTTGGTCTGGACAAAGTGAGCAGGCGTTACTGGTAACATTGTATTATGAAACCAAAGCTATAGTGCTTCTACTCTTCGTGAGTATCGACACATCAAGGAGTATAGGGAGCTCCTCTTCCCACAGCGGGGTTGAAGAGCACGGTTTGGAAGTTCGAATCAGTTGTTAATTTACGATTTGCTCCTGGAAGATGCCGATGGCCAATTGCGCTACAGAGTCTTCAAGAAGTTACTGTCTCGATTGCTGCTACAGATTCTTCTAGAAGTTACTGTCTCGATTGCTGAATATGTCAGTGTACGAGCTGCATCACAAGATCTGAGCATTTCATTGACGATCGTGGTTTCAGGCAGCAGTAGAGCAGCCTCTAGTGCGGTTTCAGGCTGACGTAGTTGCACAGTGAGCAACATTTGCAACCTGGAACCTAAACACGTACGGAGTCAACAAATGTTACCCTCTCATATGGAAACTGAAAACTGTCTCTTCAATGGTTTACTCATCGTTTCTCTTCCACACGTTTCCTAAGAAAATTTCACAAAATTCCTTCGTCCTACGATTCTTGTATTCCATTGCAGCTCTCGCAAGTAGGATACGGATGACAGTAAATTTTTCAGTTGTCTTAGAATGTCGAAATCTTCGTTTTATCGGTTGCTTGAACACATAAAAGAGTACCTAACTAAAATGGCAAAGAAGTAAATAATTTTCGAAATTTGTGTTAAGTTCCTATGGGACCAAACTGCTGAGGTCATCGGTCCCTAGGCTTACACACTACTTAATCTAACTTAAACTAACTTACGCTAAGGACAAAACACACACTAGTGCCCTAGAGAGTACTCGAAACTCCGGCAGGGAGAACCGCATGAACCGTGACAAGATGCCATAGACCGCGCAGCTTCGCCGAGCACCTGGCAAAGAAGTAAACAAAAGTTTTCAGCAGAAGAGAAATTGGTCCTCACACCAAAGTGAACTCTGCGAATAACTGTATCTCATAATATATCTTCAGCAATAATCTACAAGTCTGAAAAATACTTTTCTGATTGTAAGAACAGCATACCTGTGGTAAATAATGTAAGAGGAAACAAAGAAGTAACAGTTTGAACATTATGTATTTATTTACAAATCAAGAGACAGTAAACACTTACATGCTAACAATCTTACTGAAATTGAACATAGTTCCTTGTTTGTGCTAAGTTGGTATCCGGCGGATAATGTGTCAGCGGATGCACTTTTAGAGGCGGGTACTTGATGAGAAGGAGGAAATTATGAGGTAAGATTTGGCGGGTACGCCGTTGGTGGTTCTGTATTGTAACTGTAGATTATCTGGGGCTTGCACCTTTGCTGTAACTGAAATTATGTCGGAATGGAACTTCAGTATTCCTTCTGGAGTCAGTTTGCAAATCCCTGACAGAAGGAAGTACCTGTCTTCATCATTCGCTTCCTCCTTGCAATGTCCATCTGTGGCGATTTCTCTTTCTCTCTCTCTATCTTTTAACTTCTTAGCTTTCATTTTTACGGGTCTTCTTCGTCCTATTTTTGGGTTTACATATCTAGGATGCACTTGCGAACCTGTATGGATCAACCTTTGTGCGACTGTCTTCATAGCTATGGTTACGGGCCTATGTTTCCTTACTGCTTGTTATTTTCTTGGAAACAGTTCCCATGAAGATCAGCTTCAGAACAGCTGTTATACTTTTCTTGTTTTGATGTTCTCGTACTTAATTGTATGCTTCTGCAACGGCAACCCAGATTAAAGGGTCCTTTTCAGTCTCGGCTCTTAGAAATAAGACCCTCTGGACTTGATCTGCTTTCCTACAATTTATTCGTTTCACTTATTTCTCCGTCTAATTTATTTGGTGTTTCCATCGTTATGTACTTCTTGAAAAAATAACAATGTTGTAACGCACTGCAACCGCCACAATATTCACTGTATTACATTAACAATTTCTTCAAACTGTGGGACTCAGAGCAAGTGCTCGAGTGACGTACCATATGTGCGCACAGGTCCAATGTGCAGAAGTGGCGCCACAAGTCGCCTGCAGCTAATAGGCTCCTTGTACCACAATGCTCCGCAATGCACTTCAAGTGGAAGGAGCTCTTGTCCGGGTCAGGCAGATAGTGGACCAATGGCGCAAGCTAGTTGCCGTCGACTAATAAGCTTCCGTCGCTGCCCATAAGACACAATGCACCGATACCTATGGTAGTTAGCGGCATCCCTCCTGACCTTAGGATCCCTTTTCATTAAGATTAAGTGTAAAAGTGCACATTATGGGTACGAAAATGTTTCTTAAATTTATTAATCATTTGTAGAAAATGAGTACTTTTGCAAATTATAACAGGGATATGACTAATGGTTTCCTATTGATAATACTTTTTCTTCTTTTGTGCAGTTTAAAGATGCATACATAATTTATTTTGGTCGGCATGCAGTTCCTCATACCATTTCTAGACAAAAGTGTATCTAGCAAAACACAGTCCCCCCCCCCCCCAATAGATTTAATAGAAATATGATTTAAAACCGAAGCTCTGGCGACCATGTAACTGCGTTCAGCGTAGCAAAGTACAGGCTCCATGAACTATATGTGGTGTGCGGATGTAAGATACAGTAGTAGATAGATATATATGCTGGCAATATACAAAACTGGAAATCGCTCAGAGATCAGCTGGCTTTTCTTACAGGGTCTCCAACATGCATATTCGTATTCCAGTGCTCTAAAGTCCGCAGGCTCGAAACTTTTCCCTTTTTTAAGAAAGAATACCATTCATTGGCTAATAGGACAGTACGTGAACTACGTCATTAATAATAATGGGAGATGATAATATAATTGAGTTCCACATGTACATGAACTGCGAATTACATAAAATTATCAAGTAATCGGATCACAAAAAGTTCTACGGAAAAATGCTTAATATTCTTTTCGAGAGAGAGGACAACAACAGCAACCTTAAAGAAAACTTTGTGTGACGTGTTCTGTGGCATTTTTAAAGTTCTCTTCCCAAATTTATAACGAAAAGTAGTGCAAGAAACACATCAACATATATTACTGAAAACGTTTTGCAAGAAGACTCCGAAATTAGTTTACACTGATGGATATGAATACCGATAACATTGCCTCTTATTTTAGTCTACGTTAATTTTTGTGTAAAAAATTAATTCTTTCACTAATAAAATAGTTTGAAGATTGGTTTGATAGTTACTGAATTTATATGAAATCTTGTACAACATTGTAACTTATTGTGTTGAAGCACAATAAAACAGTCTGGAAAGGAAAATGAGCTCAGTGTGACGAGGTAACGCTGTGGAGACCAGATACGCAGACCCGCCTATGTTAGAGCCTTGTTCGTGACACATGCTTTTTTTCATTTAAAACATCAAATTACATCCAATGTACACCTCCGTAATGTGGTATGTTGTGTTTCTCTTTGTATTACTCTTACCTTTATTTAAACATTAAGAAATAATATGAACGATATGAGCTTCTTACAGATTTAAACGACCGCTTTGCTTCGTCCATTACACAGATAAAGCCAACAGAAAATAATAATGGATGCAGTAACATCATCTGTACCCAGTGAAATACAGATCACACAGTAGGTTTGATACACTAGATTGCTCATTCTGGTTCGCTCAATAATTCCGTTCTGTACGTTTGACGTCCAGGCATATCTTCAAAGAGCCGGTACATACACAGACGAGAAACGTTCACTTTGTAGTAGATGTTGAAAGCGACCACCTTGCATTTGTAATCACTTGCCCACTCGCTACATAACGCTTTGCTGGACCCTACGCAACACACCTGCATCCGCCACTGCCAAAGCGGCATGACGCAAGCTATTAGGTAATTTTCATCCATTGACAGAGTACCGTAAGTTTGTTCCCTTAAGTGTCCCCAGAAATAAAAATGTATTCCATTAAGGTCCGAGGAACGTGGAGGCCAGAACTACTGAGGAATAACTTTAAGAACAAAATTCGGTACGGTTTGCGCCGTTTCCGATGATTTCATTAGCACTGACGTAAGCCAGTCGGCCCTTTGCGCAAGCAGATTGAAGTGGCCTTCCAAGGCTTCTGTTCGTCATCTGGTTTCCTCAAAAGAGACAAAAATAACTTTTGATCACCTCTGAAAAAAGGCACACTTTAACTGTTAGTGAGCATTTGAAAAAGTGGCAACTGAGAGACCCACACACATATGAGCATTACCGCATTCTAGCTCGTGGAAGTCCTTGAATATTTAAGCGCAACGACATGATGATTGAAATTTAATGCCAAATAATTCAGAGATAGCGCCAAATATCGATTTTTTTCTTAACAATTCTCTCTCAGCACTACGCCCCTTCAACACCTTTACACGCTTGTCATACTGTTTCTATCTTGTACGTAATATTGAAGAGGTAAATTTTGTTTTCACGCTAAAATTACGATTTAGTTTTTTCTGTATGTTTTATATATACAGCAGCAAGATTACACAGATAGGTATTTTTCCCTACAAATATGGTTTACAATATATAAAATATTTACGGTGTGTGTGGGAGGCTAGCAGCACACAGCTGCAACAGAGAAACTAATCACACAATCATTCGCGCACACGTGATGTCCATAAAGTTATACATACAAATTTTGCAAGCACACTGTCATTCGCGCACACATGTACACACATCTATTACCAAAGGTTCACCTTACTTTCCAATACACATACACACACACACACACACACACACACACACACACACAGTCGAAGAGTATGAGAATCGGAGGAACCAGACTGCATCCTCACAGATGTAGTGTTTATCGTCATAGCGCAACAGATAGTTTAATCTGCACTGCAATGTGTGCCTCATGGGTCTATGATCGAAAGACTACTTGCCGCTCTATATGCGTAGAATTATCTGCACAACTTCGCAGACGCTCCTTGTAATCCACAAACATGATGGCTCGTGAGTTCGCACGATACACATCCTTAGCGCACCTCCATATTACGATACGCATACATTTTGGATCTGAGCCACGCAAATTCCTCACTTTGCGAGTCATTCGTCTTTTCTTCCATCAGCGAGATAATGGTATAAAACATTATGGCGCAAGGATGATCGGAAACATACCGAGACACGTCGATTTCGTTGGGGCTGTACGCTATTAGTTCATATGGTTTGCAGTCTTTGACCCAGTGTATGAAACTGTCTGCATCCATATAAAGTAACTTGGACTCAGCAAAGTTTCGTTTTGTGGAGTGATTATGCAATCGGTTCATTAAGAGTTTGAAGAGGTCCAGAACACACACACCGATGTAGATAGGCATCATTAACTCCTCTGAAATCTTAGCTATCCGAACATGGAAGATTGCGGCTTGCTTAAAATTTGGCACCGTGATGTAATCTCTTGTGCCATAAGGTCCATGCCACTGGTAAGCTAAATATATATTATGGTGTTTTTAAAAATTCTCAATTTTTTGCTAGAATCAGACTTATTCATTCTTGTTCTTTTTTTAAAATTGTACAACGCGAGAGCCCTCTTTTCGGTATTAACATCAACGTAGTTCATCAACAAGGGACTACGGTCGAAGGGGATTCTTGAACATCCTTTCCCAGAATCATCTCTACGATTCCGTTCTGTCAGGCAACCATTAGCAAAATTCCCATCCTCAACAAACGAATCAATAATTAACAGAGTTATGTAAAGTACCTTTAAAAATCATCCACTTAATGAGTACCTGCTCAGTAATTGCACAACGTCTGTGCCCAGTTAGAGTAACCACATGCACACTATCGACAGGGAAGAGAGGCACTTCCTCTGTTTCACGAAACTCTTCATATAAATGAATGGAAATGGCTGTATCGGCCTTACCAGAATCTAAAGTCCAGTAATTTTCTGATGATTTACGGTGTGTTCAATCACTGGAATTAAAGAGTGATCTATAACTTGTAGCCAGCGTCCCTGTTGGAATCGTAACATCGGTTCCCGTCAGATCACCTAACTTAACTTCTGTCGAGCTTGGCTAACACTTCAATGGTTGGCATTCAGGTCTGCTGAGCGCTGTTGACACGTGGATGCACTCAGCCCTTCCGAGGTAAATTGAGGAGCTACTTTATTGAGAGGTAGAGGTTCCGGTCAGAATAGCTGACAACGATTGGGAGAGCGGTGTGCTGACTACATGCCCCTCCATATCCGCCACCAATGACGCCTAACACTTGAGGATGACATGGCGGACTGCCGGTACCATTGGATCTTCCGAGGCCTGTTCGAACGGGGTTGTATAACTTGCGCATGTTCTGTCAGTAATTCAGCCTTAACGTCTTCAACATCGCATTTAATAATTTGTATTCTCATATCTGACCCATTAAACCGTTCACGTGTTCCAGAGAGGCTCTCACCCGAAAGTTATTTGAGTCTACTGGTGATCGCTCGTTTTGTCGGTGTCTGTCATCCGCATTTAGAAGTTGTGACCATTCCCAAAATCTTCTGTCTCTTACTGCTGCTAGTTTTGTCTGTCAAACTCATTGCCCTCCTCTCGTGACTTCGAAAACTATCGTGAAGGCGTCATTCCACGAGAGTCATCTCTTCACGTGCCGTTATGTCACTGTTTATTTTCGTTCTTCTCAGTCCTTGACGCTGCTTAAAATTATTTTGTTGCAATGTATAATTCTGACTCAGACATGTCGTACTTTGTTCTAATCCACCAGGCGCTCCCTCACTGCATATCTCTTCTAAGCGATCAAATTATCTTCACAACTCGTCATAACCATTGAACGTTTGTGAAGCCACTTTCTTACATTCCAGTCAAAATCATGATCAAATAATCTTCACTGTACCCTTTCCCAGTGTTTCTGAAGGTAGTTACGCATGAATCCTTCGTGGCGCTCGAAAATGATTTTCGTATTATAATTATTTGTTTATCTCACGAGCAATAATTGTTGTGAAATGTATTTTCGTCGTATGCAGACTTATTGCAGTGGTGGGACATTCGATTTCCCCGTATTTTAGTACCTGCAGTCACGTTTCATACGCGAGAACCTATTGTTTTTAATTCAACCTGAATTCGTGAGAACACAACTTGAATTGTTTCGTAAGTCTTACCTGATGTAATGGTTTTTTGCGGTCAAATATGTTAACCTGTCTCTGAAGAAGCGTGTAACCCGCTATCATATTTGTGCAACAGCCTGCTCTAACGATTTTTTTTTGCATTGGAGTTTGTTTCTTTTCGGATAGCATTTGTACAAATTTATGTGTTACAAATTTTTACTCTCTCAATCATTTTTTCTAGCTCCTACAGTTTTGATTCGAAATCGGAGCGTTAGTGTTGCAAACTCGTAACTACTTTAATTACTGATTCCCCAATTCTCTCGCACACACTGTTAGAAGGAACTGCCTTATTTGTTAATTCACTCTCCAGTAAAAATTGTTACCGGATTTCCTGCTGTGCCTTTTGTTTGGTCTGTATTTGAGTTACATCTGTCACCATCTGCTTGTGATGTGTTGTGAGACCACTCAGGACTTCATGTTATTGCACATTAAGCGACTTACTACATTCCTTCGCAAATCTATTAAACAAGTCTTGCATCTCATTAAAAATATCTACTACCTTTCGATCCAACAGGTAATTCACTTTTTTCTGTGGTCATCGAATATTCATGAAATTTTGCTCACGATTATGATGTGTTTTGTTCAAATCCGCCTCCAGTTATTCATTATTATCAAGTTTTTGTTCAAATTTGCACTCCGTTTTTTATTTTTAGAAATGACTTTCTATTTTTGGCAATTTGTTTCAACAACTGCTGTATCGCATGAATTTCTCCAACAACATCAACACCATTCTTTTTTTATTCCTGCCTCACACGATTCAATGTTGGCGTTCAAGTTAAAATTTTCATCTGCATAATGAATTCTACTAATTAGTCACGATTCAGGACACAGAAACACTGACCTCATTAACAATGTCTTTTCTATTAATTACGTCACTATTCTCAGTTTAGTTAGCTACTAGTACTCAAATATAAAATACACTGGCAATGTACACTCGAAGTAATTGTTCAGTGTCTGTATTACGTTTCCTGTCTAACAATACTTCGAAAATTCATTAATCATACGGGCTCCGCATGCGAAGATCGTTCCAGGTGTCACTTCCTTGCTGCTAGTCTCCGTAAACGGGTGTAATGCGACGGTTAGGTGCGTTAAATTCGACGATTCCACCTCTCTCCTCTCCATAGATTTAAAGGCGTCATTTACCATTAACCATAATTTGAAGAAGCGTATAACTGGGGGTTCGATTCAGAATACTTATAGTTAATGGAGCACCAACAGTACGATTTATTACCTAAAAGTTACTCGTTCCAAACACTTTCAAATCTGCACAATTTGGAAATATTTTGTGTGTCACAATACGAAACTAATCGGTTCACACTGAAACTCTAAAGCGACCAAACGTGGTGCGGACAATTACTAATGGTTCAAATGGCTCTGAGCACTATGGGACTTAACATCTATGGTCATCAGTCCGCTAGAACTTAGAACTACTTAAACCTAAGTAACCTAAGGACAGCACACAACACCCAGTCATCACGAGGCAGAGAAAATCCCTGACCCCGCCGGGAATCGAATCCGGGAACCCGGGCGTGCGAAGGGAGAACGCTACCGCACGACCACGATGCGGACAATTACCTAAAAAGTGAACGAGCTGTTTCATTTCAATAATGCCGGCAAGCGTATCGTCTGACCTCCACTCTACTTGAGTGCAGATTTCGGACTGTGCTCCCTCCTTTAAACTGCCACAGCGTCCTCGCCTAGCGACAACAGCCATACATTATTCAAGGCATTGTCAATTATCAGCGATTGGAATTTAGCATCGGTAAAAGCAGTTGTAGCTCTTTGATGAAGCTTATCAATAAAATTACGATCGAATGTTGCATACAGTGACAAATGCATTGACGTGTGACTATATATATTCCTGGAAATGGAAAAAGAAACACATTGACACCGGTGTGTCAGACCCACCATACTTGCTCCGGACACTGCGAGAGGGCTGTACAAGCAATGATCACACGCACGGCACAGCGGACACACCAGGAACCGCGGTGTTGGCCTTCGAATGGCGCTAGCTGCGCAGCATTTGTGCACCGCCGCCGTCAGTGTCAGCCAGTTTGCCGTGGCATACGGAGCTCCATCGCAGTCTTTAACACTGGTAGCATGCCGCGACAGCGTGGACGTGAACCGTATGTGCAGTTGACGGACTTTGAGCGAGGGCGTATAGTGGGCATGCGGGAGGCTGGGTGGACGTACCGCCGAATTTCTCAACACGTGGGGCGTGAGGTCTCCACAGTACATCGATGTTGTCGCCAGTGGCCGGCGGAAGGTGCACATGCTCGTCGACCTGGGACCGGACCGCAGCGACGCAAGGATGCACGCCAAGACCGTAGGATCCTACGCAGTGCCGTAGGGGACCGCACTGCCACTTCCCAGCAAATTAGGGACACTGTTGCTCCTGGGGTATCGACGAGAACCATTCGCAACCGTCTCCATGAAGCTGGGCTACGGTCCCGCACACCGTTAGGCCGTCTTCCGCTCACGCCCCAACATCGTGCAGCCCGCCTCCAGTGGTGTCGCGACAGGCGTGAATGGAGGGACGAATGGAGAGGTGTCGTCTTCAGCGATGAGAGTCGCTTCTGCCTTGGTGCCAATGATGGTCGTATGCGTGTTTGGCGCCGTGCAGGTGAGCGCCACAATCAGGACTGCATACGACCGAGGCACACAGGGCCAACACCCGGCATCATGGTGTGGGGAGCGATCTCCTACACTGGCCGTACACTTCTCGTGGTCGTCGAGGGGACACTGAATAGTGCACGGTACATCCAAACCGTCATCGAACCCATCGTTGTACCATTCCTAGACCGGCAAGGGAACTTGCTGTTCCAACAGGACAATGCACGTCCGCATGTATCCCGTGCCACCCAACGTGCTCTAGAAGGTGTAAGTCAACTACCCTGGCCAGCAAGATCTCCGGATCTGTCCCCCATTCAGCATGTTTGGGACTGGATGAAGCGTCGTCTCACGCGGTCTGCACGTCCAGCACGAACGCTTGTCCGACTGAGGCGCCAGGTGGAAATGGCATGGCAAGCCGTTCCACAGGACTACATCCAGCACCTCTACGATCGTCTCCATGGGAGAATAGCAGCCTGCATTGCCGCGAAAGGTGGATATACACTGTACTAGTGCCGACATTGTGCATGATCTGTTGCCTGTGTCTATGTGCCTGTGGTTCTGTCAGTGTGATCATGTGATGTATCTGACCCCAGGAATGTGTCAATAAAGTTTCCCCTTCCTGGGACAACGAATTCACGGTGTTCTTATTTCACATTCCAGGAGTGTAGGTTACTCACAACATCCGTCTGAGAGTCAAACGGAGGTATCGTTTGATTCTCGCTGGCATACTTGTAAGTACTTATTCTTAGCGTGTACGCTGGACAAACATTGGACATTTATTTTGATGGACAGTGGTTCATACCTCACGACGACAATCCAGATTTGTGAATTATGTGACTTCTCTGCGTGTCTGAAAATGAATGCTAGTATTGTTCATTTGAAAGAATAGAGCCGATATTCTTTCCCATACATCTCCTATCCGAGATAGCGCCTCATCTCGGAATTCTTCGTCGACGACATGTTTGATCACTTTTCACCCTCCAACGGGCATAGCATATACAGTGCCAAAAAAATTAGTACACCATTTTATAGGTTTCCAATTAAGTAAAGTAAATTGTTGGAACAATGCTCATGGAACAAGCAGAAGGACGTCATAAAGAGCGTCTGATGCATGACTGACATACTATTTACGCCACTCCAGGCCATCGACCAAGGTTACAAGAAAGTGGCTAAAATGGCTCTGAACTCTATGGGACTTAACTGTTGAGGTCATCAGTCCCCTAGAACCTAGACTACTTAAACCTAACTAACCTAAGGACGTGACACACGCCCGTGCCCGAGGCAGGATTCGAACCTGCGACCGTAGCGGCCGCTTGGTTCCAGACTGTAGCGCCTAGAATCGCTCGGCGAAACCTGCACGAGTCACTTCTCATCCAATCATATCACACACATGCTTAAGTGCAGACAATATCGGAGGTCGTTCAGGCAAGGGAAGTTCTTGCACGTGTTGCATTGCACGTTGGGTTACACAGGCATTGTGAGGGCGTGTAGTATGCTTTTGGAATAACACATCATCTTAGTGTTGCAAGAACGGTCAACGAAGGTGTCTAACAACATTGTGCACGTACCGGGCCCTGGTTAGCATCATCTCGAGGAACACCAAAGGTGAACCAGAGTTGTAACTTATCGCAGACCAGACAACAAGACCTGAGGGTGGGACCGTGTGTGTTTGACGAATGCATAATGCGGGACATCTCATACCAGTTCTATGTCGTAGGCGCAACTGACAGTCACTTGCATGCAGGCAGAATGTGCTTTCATCGCTGAAGAGACGGAGTGCCAATCCCTCTTCCGAGTGATCCTCTGCACCACTCGATTCGTACATATCGATGCTGTGGCGTGAGTAGTGGGCTGGAGATGTGGATTCTCGCAATCCCACTGCTAATAACCGCTTCGAAATTGTACTTGTGACACGTCTGAGGTCACAAGGTCTCTTGCCGCTTGGAGTGGCCGCGCGATTAGAGGCTCCATGTCACGGATTGCACTGCCTCTCCGGTCCGAGTCCTCCCTCGCACATGGGTGTGTGTGTTGTTCTCAGCATAAGTTAGTTTCAGTAGTGTGTAGGTCTAGGTACCGGTGACCTCAGCAGTTTGGTCCCTTACGAATTCACACACACAGACACACACACACACACACACACACACACACAAACACACACACACACACAAGCTATCTTATCCGTGCTGCGGTAGTTGTTCCATCTGTCATGCTATCTGTCACTGTTTCCGTTACAATACGACGATCCTGACGGACGTTTGTGTTCCGTGGCTCTCCAAAATCTCACCTACGGGTGTGAGAATGTTCACGTACCAGCGTCGTTGCAGAACTGACACAGCATGTCTAACGCGAGTGTCAATTCTCTCAAAGGACCAACCCAACACTCGGAAAGCCGCAATTTGACCCCTTTTCCAATTTAAAATTATATTAATACCTTCAGCTGCTGACAGGCATTGATATATATCAACGGGGACAGGTGAAGATGTGTGCCCCGACCGGGATTCGAATCCGGGATCTCCTGCTTACATGGCAGACGCTCTATTCATCTGAGCCACCGACGGCACAGAGGACAGTGCGACTGCAGGGACTCTCGCGCACGCCTCCCGCGAGGCACACATTCTCACTTTGTATGTCTACACACTATTCGTAGTGTCCCATGCCACACATGTCCGAAAGAACAGACACCACATCCATATAAGTATATACTTCAAATTTGTTCAGTAGGTTCTACGAAGCGCGTGTGGCATGGTTGTCGGCTTGCTTGAAACGTTTTCGCCACACTGAGCCACTGTGGGCGTCCTCTACTAAAGTGTAGACACAGATGGCGCGCTCTGGTACCTATACCACTACGCTATCTATTGGCAGACGACACTGAAACCATTATCATTTCATCAACTACACACCAGGTGACATAAGCCGTCATACGATCAAAATCGACGTCGTCCTTAAAGGTGTACTAATTTTTTCCAGGAATATAATTTGTAGCTGTTATCGGCTTGGATAATACTGTTTATGTTTCACAGACTATCTAAACCCCTTAACACAGGCGTACACGAAGTATGAGCAAGTAGCTGCAGCACAGGAGGGGCGATAGAGGCGTAAGTTGTCGCCGCGCTGCGAGACGAGCCGAGAGGTGAGCAGTGTGAGTGGGAGCCTCGGCGACACACACGGGCTGCAATCAGCAGCTGTGCGAGCCGCGCTGCCATATTTAGCGGCCGCGGCGCCGGCTCAGCCAGGGCGTACACTTTAATCAGACGCGCGGCGCTCCCATCCAATCAGGGCCGGTGAATGCAAGCCACGGGACACGGCTGCAGCTCGTCGCGAAATTAGCAGCGCCCCGCACGGCGCCGCGGACCGCCGCCGTCTCTGCCTCTGTCTGGGAGTCCGGGCTGCGAGACTTGCGGACAACTCCAAGGGAACTACCCGTGCAGCGCTTGGACGGTTGGCGAGCAAGCTGGCGCGTTATTGGTTGAGCTAAATTAACACGCACTGCTTTGAATGAAGCCACAACTTCGACGTGAGTCTGATTGTTTCAGCTGTGTATTCGGGTACAGTAATTACTTCCTGTCACGCTCTATCTTGTCACTAACAAATACTGTTATTTCCCCTTTTTTTGTTATACTAGCCGTCATTGGCGCGTTGTCGCGATTATCCTCTACAGTAAACACTTTACCATAAAATTTGTGCCCTCTTTTATGTAATGCTGATTGTCGTAATAAATGGAATGGCGTAAACATATTGTGGATGGTGTCGTGTTCCATTTATTTCCGCTCTTTTCCCTAACATTTTTCTGAAATGAATGTTTCTCTCCGACTGCAACTTCTTCAGATAATGACTTTTAAAGTCGCCTTGTACGCAACACTCCAGCAACTGCGCAAGTGGTGTGGCAATTGTCAAAGTATATGGTGACGGAATGCCGTAGGCCACTGACACACATACTACCTACTCTGCCATCCCACTGGGATACGTTAAACAGTACATAAACTGCTCCAAGGAATTATGAGAACGTGACTTCCGGCGTCAGCCATACTGCATTAAGCAATAATTGAGGACTATGTTTTTTACCAATTTACACCTTTATCTTTCACAAATTAAGTGCACAACAAAACATCATTGTATCGTTGATCGTTTGCATGAAAAGAACTGTAATGTCCTACAGGTGTCGAAAGCAAATCACTCTTCTCGTCGTCCTGGGTGCTTTTCAGTGGACTTTGAATCCTATTTGTAGCTATTATCCTCTTGGATAATACTGTTTACGTTTCACATAATATGTAAGCCCCTTAACACAGGCCAAAGCTGCCAGTTTACATGGAAACCGCATAACATGCTCTCCGTGACAGGTTTATCGAGGACTGACACCTACGTTGCATGCTCACGTAACTCTATAGAGATCAGCATGTGGTATCCGGTCCTATTTTTCATTGAGGGGCTACGGGCCTTCTTGGAGAGTCTGTGGTGGAACACGATCCATTTTGTCTGGCATGTCCCACATATGCTCGACTCAGTTTCGGTCGGGACTCACAGTCGGCCATTCCATTACTTCAGTATCCAAGCTTCGCAAGACGCCCTGAATGAAGGC
This sequence comes from Schistocerca gregaria, assembly GCF_023897955.1. NCBI lineage: Eukaryota > Metazoa > Arthropoda > Insecta > Orthoptera > Acrididae > Schistocerca > Schistocerca gregaria. The sequence goes on from NC_064924.1 coordinate 369,075,810, forward strand.
TCTGGCATTAGAAGGAATTCAGTGACATTACATTAAGCAGCAGCTACCCCATGGTGCAGGAGGATATGTTCGATGTACTGCCTGGCGGTAAGGGTGTAACTGATTGCAACGAAGTCTCTATGGCCCCGACAACACCACAGAAACTCGAAAATCTGCCGACATACTGGACAACGTCTAGCAGATGTCGTTCACCTGGGGATTCCGCACACGAACACGGCAATCGCCTTGTGTCAGAGGATACCTTGACTCGTGTAAATTTTTCTCGTTTATTTATGTTTATGACACAGTCATAACCACTTTCAGCCATACAATGACTATCTTCAGATGCTAGAATCTGAAGAGGGTCATTATATGGCTGAAACCGGCTATGACTGTGTCATAAACAGGTGATTGTGTCTATAAATGAACAAAAAAATCTACCAAAGAATCAATCGCGCACTCCAAAGACAAAATGTCGTTTTTCCCGATATCTTAACTCGTCTGTGAATACCATGTTTCAAAAGTGCCGAAGCTGCCAGTTTATGTGGGAGCGACAGAACACAAGGGTATCAGTAGTGAGAGTGTAATGAGAGTTCGTGTGTTGAACATAGAGGATAGAACATATAGACAGAAAAAGACTAGTTTGTCTACATCAATAGGAGGCTCAAAATTAAGGCCACTGATATGATGATGCACCTCTCCTTGGCATGTGGCTTGGTCATGTGGGTTCCAGCCGTCAGAAAGGGGGGCACGACTCCGGAGGCAATTAGAAACAAGCTCTCGATCTCTCCCCATTACTTCATACAAATTCACCCATTATTCATGATACATTATTGCATTGAATACACCACCACAAAGCGCCAGCAGTAGCAGCAGAGATTGGCCAAAATGAAGTATCTGTTCATCCATCACTAACATTATTAGAATTATTTATGAAGTAATATCTCGTGGCTCTATACGTATAGGTGCGACGTGGCTCTGATCAGCCTATAGCAGAAATACAGCACCAGGATACAGGGATCTTCGACATACTGCTGTCTACGGTACCAGAGAAGCCTAAAGCCGGCCTCCCTGATTTATCTGTGCCATCGAAACACCCTCTCCCCAGAATACTGCTATTAGCAATATCTATTATGTGACCGCCAGCGGATCGACATATGTGAACATAATCCTGGCACTTGAGAGCGGCTTTGCTGTTAATTGAAGTGGAGGATTTCCAACGAGTTTGTACTAAAATATACGTGGCACCAGTGGGACTACCAGTTTAGTATGATGGACTATATAGTGATGACAATGACGAGTGAATATGTTCTAACGCATAAACCAACCGACGTCGATGCGTTGGTAAGGAAAATGTCTAATGTCAATAAGCTTCGGGAATTGGTTCTGTAAGTAATTCAGGTGCTTTTAATTTTAACCCTGTAGTGTTGTCATTTTGTGGAATCCAACATTGATTTAGCACTCTCGACAGGCAGAATGTGACGCTGGTGCCCGTGGGTCAAAGCAGCTTACCATGCCATGGACTTAGAGACTATTTGAGCAGTCACAGCGGAAATTAGAACAATATGTAAGTTCTTACATTCATTCACAGCCAGAGTATTTTGTAATTTCTCCTATATTGTTGAATGCAATTTATATATACGTAGGTTGGCAACACTGCTGTGGAGACACTCCGGAATCTACTTTTGTCGCTGTTAGCACACGCTATTGACATAGTTACCTTACCTCCGAGCAAATGCACCCGCCCATCCCACGTCACCGGCGTGCGCACATTGAAGGAAAACACAGTCACTTGTGAGCGAGCGGTCTAACGTAACGGTGTCACTATGTTTTCGAAACAGGATTAACAAAGTTGGATGAAGACTGAATGTGCCAGAGGTCGTACAGCACGACAGTGTCATCAAGGTCTTCAAGAGGCGCGCGGGGAATCGGCATTGACATACAGAATAGTGGCACATTGGGTAAAATTCTTCAGCGAAGGTCGGCAAACTGTGGCAGACATGCTTCGAGCAGGTCGTCCTATTTTCTCTGGAGAAGAAGTGCATGCTGTTGCAGTTAGTAGACAGTGGACGACGTCATACGATTCGTCATCTCTCCCACGAAACCGGATTAGCACATACCACTGTGCTTCGCATCCTGAAGGAACGCCTGGGCATGCGAAATATTGCATCACGATGGGTTCCGCATGAAATGATGGAAATGCAGAAATGGATGCGTTACGACGCTGCTCAGACGCACTTGGAGCTCTATGAGCGGGAAGGAGACGCTTTCTTACACCGTATCGTAGCACTGGATCAGACATGGACCACATCGTATGAGCGAAAACTGAAACGCCAATCTAACGTATGGCGTCATTATGGGTCGCCGCGAAAGTCGAATGTGTGTCAGAGCCCCAGTATGGTGAACGTTACGGTGTACGACTGTGATGGTGCTATCCTAACGCATTTCCTTCCTTCATGGCAGACCGCCAATGCACAGTATTACTGAGGGGCTTTGGAGCATCACATGCGAACAGCTTTTGCGAAAGAACCGGCGACACTTGTGCAACCCACCCACCATTTTGCACGACAATGCGCGGGCGCATTCAGCGCAAACTGTAGATGCTCTGTTCGGTCGATGGGACTGGGAAGTACTGTTCCATCCACCGTACTTAAGTCCTTTTGACTTTGATTTGATTCCGAAGGTGAAGGAACCACTTCGTGGCATTCGCTTCTGAAATCTTCCAGAGATTCGACACTCAGTAGACCGCTCAATTCGCACCATCATCAGAAAAGTCTCTGGTAACGGTATAGTACGCTTTCCACAATGCTGGCTACGGCTTCTACACAACCCTGGTGACTACTTTGAAGGACAGTAACAGGTGCAAACATGTAACTCTTTTGTATCCATTGTGGATAAATAGTTCCAACCATCGTATATAACACGCAATGTGTACCCACAGGATACATGGCCAATGAAAGAAAGGCGTCATGATGATCTCTCCCTTCGCATAAGCTTCCAAACTAGTCACCAATTCAGATCTCTAGGAGGCGACAGCATCTGGAGGGGACCATGAGAAAAAGACTGATCACGCAACGAAAGGATAACATTTTCAGAATCGATGAATGGAATGTCAGAAATTTGAACGTGGTAGGGGAGCCAGGAAATCTGAAATGGGGAATGCACATGCTCAGTCCAAGTGAAATAGAAAAAAGGGCCAGGATTTATGTGCATAAGAGAAGGATTTCTGGTCAGACGAGCATAGGGTAGTAACAACAGAAGCAGAAAATAATGCAACAAGAGTAGAACTCGTTATGAATAGAGTGGTATCGGAGAGAGTGAGTTACTGTGAACAGTTTAGTAATAGCATCAGTTTCATCAGAATCGGCAGCAAACCAAATCAACAACAACAGTTCAAGTGTACGTGTCGTCACGCAAGCAAAAGATGAAGAGATAGAGAAAATGTATAAGTATGTCGAACGGGAAATTCAATAAGCAAAGGTAGATGAATGGAGGATTGGAAGGCAGTTGTAGGAGGCAGGGGAGTAGGAGAAAGGTTTACAGGAGAATGTTTGGCAGTAGGAATCAGAAAAGAGAAAGACTGATAGATTTCTGCAATAAATGTCAGTTAGTAATAGCGAATACTCATCCAAAAATCATAAGAGGAGGAGATGTATTTGCAGACATCGTGGTCAGGTAGAGATTCCGAAATGACAAATTTTATTTAAAGACGTTTTCAACAGCAGATACAAACCCAGATCATTATTTATTAACGATGAAGAGTAGTCTGAAGTTTACTAGACTAATGAGGAAGAATCAATGCACAAGGAACTGGGATACGGAAGTATTAAGGAATGAAGAGAAAGGATTGAAGTGTTCTGAGGCTATAGATAATTCGATAGCAAAAGAGCTCTGTAGGCAGTTGAAGAACTGAAGAATCCTGAAGAACAGAAAGAATAGTTCAATTGATTGAAGAAAGAAGAAAGTTCAGAAATGTGCAGAAACATTCAGAAATACGGAAATGTAAGTCACTTAGGCAAGAAATACATATGTAGTGCAGGGTAGCTAAAGCGAAATGTTTGCGTGAAAAATGTGAAGGAGTCGAAGAGCAAATGTCATTCCTCAGTGTCTCAGGGTATCAGTTGATCGCACAGTGTACTAGTGTTCTGTCGCTTCATAGTGACAGATGATCACAGTATCTCGGCGATCAGGCATTGTTTATCCGAGAACCATGAGATGTAGTACGAACATACCAAGACCTTGACACAGTCTTCCAAATACTGGGACAGCGTCGTTAGGGAGGTCATAGCAATTCGCACCAGGAACCAGCTCATCAATCTAGATTGTGGCTATAATCTTTGGAGTACTTGACAACCAGCACTGAGGTTAATTAAGAAGACTTTCAGTCAACAAAACGATCTGCGAACATAGTGGACAAAGAACTTACATGAATGCTATCACAGATGCCGACACTAGCGTCTCTGCGACCGGCTCAGTTCGCCAGTGCACCTGACGATGGCAACTTGTCTGATTGCTAAGATCTTCTGCCCGTTGGATGCTATAAAACACCAGTGCACCCGTGGACATTTCGATCGAAGGATATGATTGTCGAAAGGCCAGACTCAGCATCTAGAAAATTCTAAATAACTGACGGTAAAATTAAAAGTAAGGTATGTCTGTATGTGCGTTTCTGGGCTTACAAGGTGCCCAACCGCAAGATTATGAGCACTTTTTTAATTTATTTCAATTTTTTTTTAATGCGGCCTTCCAGGAATTCCTCTTTGTTCTAACTCCTTCATCTCAGAGTGGAGCTTCCAACATACGACATCAGTTATTTGCTGGATGTATTCCAGACTCCGTCTTCCTCTACAGTTTGTACCACCACTACTCCTCTGATGTCTTAATAGATGTCCTATCATTCTGTCCCTTCTTATTGTCAAGGTTTTGCGCAAATTACTTTCCTCACTTATTCTGCGCAGAACCTCTTCATTCCTTACTTTACCACTCCACATACTTTACTGGCCATTAAAATTGCTACCCCAAGAAGAAATGGAGATGATAAACGGGTATTCATTGGACAAATATATTATACTAGAACTGACATGTGAATACATTTTTACGCAATTTGGGAGCATAGATCCTGAGAAATAAGTACCCAGAGCAACCACCTCTGGCCGTAATATCGGCCTTGGTACGCCTGGGCATTCAGTGAAACAGAACTTGGATGGCGTCTACAGGTACAGCTGTCCATGCAGCTTCAACGCGATATCACAGTTCATCAACAGTAGTAGCTGGCTTATTATGACGAGCCAGTTGCTCGGCCACCATTGACCAGACGTTTTCAATTGGTGAGAGATCTGGAGAATGTGCTGGTCTGGGCAGCAGTCGAACATTTTCTGTATTCCAGAAAGGCCCGTACAGGACCTGCAACATGCGGACGTGCCTTATCCTGCTGGAATGTGAAATGTAGGGTTTCGCAGCGATCGAATGAAGGGTAGAGCCACGGGCCGTAACACATCTGAAATGTAACGTCCACTGTTCAAAGTGCCGTCAATGCGAACAAGAGGTGACCGAGACGTGTAACCAATGGCACCCCATAGCATCACGCCGGGTGATACGCCAGTATGGCGATGAAGAATACACGCTTCCAATGTGTGTTCACCGCGATGTCGCCAAATACGGATGCGACCATCATAATGCTGTAAACAGAACCTGGATTCATCGGAAAAATGACGTTTTGCCATTCGTGCACCCAGGTTCGTCGTTGAGTATACCATCGCAAGCGCTACTGTCTGTGATGGAGCGTCAAGTGTAACCGCAGCCATGGTCTCCGAGCTGATGGTCAATGCTGCTACAAACGTCGTCGAACTGTTCGTGCAGATGCTTGTTGTCTTGCAAACGTCCCCATCTATTGACACAGGGATTGAGACGTGGCTGCACGATCCGTTACAGCCATGCGGATAAGATGCCTGTCATTTCGACTGCTACTGATACGAGGCCGTTGGGATCCAGCACGGCGTTCCGTATTACCCTCCTGATCCAACTGATTCTATATTCAGCTAACAGTCATTGGATCTCGATCAATGCCAGCAGCAATGTCGCGATACGATAAACCGCATTCGCGGCTAAAATCCGACCTTTATCAAAGTCGGAAACGTGATGTTACGCATTTCTCCTCCTTACACTGGCCAACTGTTGTTCGTGTATGAGAAATCGGCAGGGAACTTTCCTAATTTCAGGAAGTTGTAGATGTCGCCACCGGCGCCAACCTTGTGTGAATGCTCTGAAAAGCTAATCATTTGCATAGCACAGCATCTTCTTCCTGTCGGTTAAATTTCGCGTCTGTAGCACGTCATCTTCGTGGTGTAGCAGTTTTAATGGCCATTAGTGTAATTTTCAACTTCCGTCACTAGCACCACATCTCAAATGTTCGAGACTGTTGCGGTTTCCCCACACTCCCTGTTTCACCACAATACAATGCTGGGCTCCAAACGTACATTCTACGAAAATGCTTCCTCAAATTATGACCTATGCTTAATATTAGTAGATATCTCTTCGGCAGGAATGTCCTATTTGCCTATACTAATCTGCTTTTGATGTCCTCTTTGATCCATCCGTCATTGGTTGCTTTGCTGCCTAGGTAAAATTTATCAACTTCATACACTTTGTGACTATCAATCCTAATGTTACGCTTCTCACTTTTCTCATTTCTGCTACTTCTAATTACTTTCGCCTTTCTCCGGTTTACTCTGAATCCGTATTCTTTGCTCATTAGAGTGTTAATTCCATTCAGCATATCATGTAATTCTTCTTGACTTTCACTAAGTATAGCAATTTCATCAGCGAATCGGATCATTGATATCCTTTCACCTCAAATTTTAATTCCGCTCCAGAATATTTCTCTTATTTTCATAATTGCTTCTTCGATGTAGAGATATAACATTAGTTGGGGGGGGGGGGGCGAGACTACATCTCTGTCTTTCATCCTTCTTAATCCTTGCCCTTCGTTCTTTGTCGTCCACTCTTATTGTTTTCTTTTGCCTATTGTACATGTTTATATTACCAGTATATTACCTTTATATTTCTCAGAATTTCGAAGATCTTGCACTACTTTACATTGTCGAACGCTCTTTCCAGAGCGGCAAATGGTATGAACGTGTCTTGAATTTTCTTTATTCTTCCTTCCCTTATCAACTGCAACTTCAGAATTGCCTGCTGGTGTCTTCACAATTACCAAAGCAAAACTGATAGTCATCTTTCACATCCTCGACTTTTTTCCATTCTTCTGTACATAATTCTTGTCTGCAACTTGGATGCATGAGTCCTTGATCTGATAATACGATAATTCTCGCTTTTGTCAACTCTTGCACTCTTCGGAGTTGTGTGACCAATATTTTTCCGAAAGTCAGATGGTATATCGCCAGACTTATACATTCCACACACCAGCGTGAACAGTTATTTTGTTGCCACTTCCGCCATTGATTTTAGAAATTCTGATCGAATGTTATGTATCCCTTCTGCCGCCTTTAATGTTAAGTCTCCGAAAGCGCTTTTAAATTCTGATTCTAATACCGGATACCCTATCTCTTCTAAATCGACTCTTGATTTTCTCTTCCAGCACACTAGTCAATTCTTGTCCCTCATAGAAGCCTACGCTGTAGCCTTTCAACGTAACCGCTGTCTCCTGAGCATTTTAAGGTGGAATTCCAATATAACTCAAAATGTTGCAACCGACAATTTGTTTCACAGAAGGTTGTTTTCACTTTCCTATATGCTGAGCCAGTTCATCCGAAAGTCATTTCTTTTTCAGTTCCTTTTACTTATTTCTAGCAGTCTTACCTGCACTTCCTATTTATTTCTTAGCGACTTGTTTTTCTGTATTGCTCAAAGTCACAGAACATTTCTTTACCTCTTTCTTTCATTAGTTAAATCATTTCGTCTGTTTCACGAGCTTTCTTTGTACCTATGTTTTTCTTTCCAAATAATGTAATTTCTCTTTTTAGAGATGTCTATTCCTCCTGAACTGAATTGCCTACTGAGCTGCTCCTTATCGCTGCTTCTATAGCGTCAGAGAACTTCAGTCGTATTTCTTCACGCCTTAGTACTTCTGTATACCACTTCTTCGCCTACTGATTCTACCTGCACAGTCTCTTAAATTTCAGCATGCTCTTCATCATTACTAAATTATGATATGAGTATCCGCTCCTTGGTACGCCTTACAATCCAATAACTGATTTGGAAATCTCTTCCTGACCATGATTTGATCCAAGGCAAATCTTGTGACTTTCGGCTTTTTCCAAATATACCTCCTCCTCGTGCGGTAATTGAACATAGTACTAGCTTTTACTAGCTTGAATTTATTTTAGAACTAAAATAGTTTCACTACTCTCTTGTTCCTACTGCCAAGCTCATATTATCTTGCAACCCTTCCATCTACCTCCTCCCCAACAACTGCATTCCTATTACTTGACCATTAGATTTTCATCTTCCTTTATTTAATCAATTATCCTTTCAATAGCTTCACATACTTTCTTTATATCTTTATATTTAGCTTTTGAAGTCGGCATGTATACCTGACATGTCGTTGTCAGGATTGATTTGATGTCAATTATGAAGAGAACAAGCAATCACCGAACTGTTCACAGTCACACACTATCTGAAATACCTTCCTATTCATAACAAATTCTACTCGCTAGTCGCCAGATCGGTTTGTCTGCTGGATGTCTTCTTAATTAAACTCAGTGCTGGTTCCCAATCGTTGCTAAGATTATAACTACAATTTCGATTGATGAGATTGTCCCTTTTGCGAATTGCTATGGCGTCTCTAACGACGCTGTTCCTGTGTTTAGAAACTTGTTCCAAGATCTGGGTACGTTCGTACTGCATTTCGACATTCTAGGATAAACAAGGGGCTCTGCGACCGCTGATCTGTTGGGATACGTCAGCCGAGTGTGCTTTTTTTGTTCTCGCAAAGGTCCTTCGACTGTGCACAACGTCTATCCAATGTATGTCTTCCCACATTGACAGGGAATCCGCTGTACGCCGGCCTACCGCAAAACTAGATCATCTCTTATGCTTCAAAATATTGCGTTTTTATAAAGAAATACATCACTCTAAAGCATCAAACAAGATCTCAGCGAACCTGACGATGGTGAAACGTGTGATTGCTAAGGTATTGTACCCCCTTTGGTTACTATGAACCGGAAATACAGTGGTGAGTTGTTCGATCACGTGATTCACAGGGAGACCCTGAGGAATCACATTTGCTCTTCCATTTATTCACATTTTTCACGTAGCCATTTCGCTTTAGCTACACTGTACTACCTTTGTATTTCTTTCCTAAGTGACTTATATTTCCGTATTTCTGAATGTTGCTGCACGTATTTGAACTTATTCCTTCGTCGTTCTGTTAGTCGTGGTTCCCTCACCGTTACTTTCCCTGTGCCTACGCTTTTCATTTCCAAGTACTGTGCTTGGCCTTTTTTGAGATTTCCATTCCTCTTCAAATGCCTGCTGAGCTATTTTTATCGAATTACCTATAGCCTCAGAGAACTTCAAGCTTACATCTTCATTCTTCAGTTCCATATCTGACTTCCATATGCATTTATTCTTCCTGACTCCTGTAGTTAACTTCAGCCTGTTCTTTATCATTAATATATCATGATCAGGGTCGATATCTGCTGCTCAGTACACCTTTCAATAAAATTTCTAATGTCGGAATCTCTGCGTGACGATGATGTGATCTAACTAAAATCTTGTCGTTACTCCCGGGTTTTTCCACGAGTACATCCTCCTCGTGCGATTATTGAGTATACTACTAGCTATTACTTGCTGGAATTGATTTCAGACCTCAGTTAGTCTTTCTTCTCTCTTTCCTACTACCAAGCTCATATCTCTCGTAGCCCTTTCTTCTACTCCTTACTCTACAATTCCTATTCATAACGAATTCTACTCCCGTTATATCATTTTCTGCTGATGATGATATTATACTATACTTTTCATAACAGATAGAAATGTATGCTGAATTACTATGCAATACTACCACGCAAATGCGGGCAACACCAAATGGTAACGAATCAGAGGCCCAAAATAAAGCAAATAAATTAAAATTATTAGAGCTCTTTTCGTAAGTGTTCTCAGCACATGTAGCACCATTGAAACTCATGATAAAGACTGAAGAATCTATCCCTGGAGCATATACAGAGTGGTCTGAGGATTCTGTATTTGTTTTGCATGGTTGGTAGTGATTAGAAATAAAAGTTAAGAAAAGATTCGACACTTTTCGCTGTGTCCAAGTTAGCACTGAAGTTAGGCAGTCAGGGCATTGCAAGGGCAAATTCAAGTGACCTTCCAGAGACGGTGTGGTGAAACATGTTCTTTATTTCGTTTCCTAAAACCGACAAGAGAGCGATACAAGAAGTGTGTGTGTGACACTAGTAAGAATAGAACACCAACTGAAGACTGAAGAGTGTTGTGCACTATCATCTGCGCTATTTGTAAAACTGTTACAAATTGCGGCTTACAGGACACTTTATTTTGCATGGCAACACCATGATTGGCTAACCTCAAGGTTAATTGACTCGGAAGTGGCACGCCGTATCGAATTATTTTCTTAAGAAGTATTTCTTGGCGTATTTTAGCTTGCAGCTCCCTTACCAGCTGTTCAGTCTGTCTGTGTCCACACTGTATACTACGAAGAAATAAGGAAATAACAGAAGTCTACGATTCCTTACTGCATCAGCATGTAACCAGAGCCACTGATTCCAAATCAAGGAACTGTCTAAGGAGTCTTCTAACTGTTTGAAGCATACGATTCACGTGTAACCGAACTCTTTTATGTTTTCGTGGAAGGTGATGCGGAAAGTATCATTTTTTACTACGGCAATTGCAATTATTAGATAACATATTAACTGTTTTTGCTTTGAATAATATTAAATGTGCTACAGAGTGTGATATTCAGTCACTGGAAAGCCAATATTGGGACGACGATTGCCGCTCTAGGTAAAAGAGGCCACTCTATCGTCCTTTTAGGGGGCAGCGCGACTTGACCCTGCAACTGTCTCGCTTGGTCGCAGGAAATTGTCTAACAGGGTACCTGATGTCTCCCTAGAAAACTGGTGCCTTTCGTCACTCAGTTGAGCGTTCATCTGCAGGTTAATGCTGTTGCTATTCTGTTGACTATAAAAATATTTAGTTGTTAATCGTGAGTAGCCCAACAGAATATTAGTTTTCGGGCAGCTAATTTGATCATGGAGCTCTCCCTTATGCTCAAAAAGGATAATGGGTATCGATATGCTGTAAATTCTCTACGCAACAATGCATATTTTACTGAATGATCACGTCACTGTCTGCCTTTAAGGTTTTATCGTCAACATAGTAGCGAATGGATTGTAGACCAGTATAAAAACATTATATCACAAATGTTGGGAGTCTGTAACTGTCCATCTACATTATGAAAATATGACAGTTATAAGCCTGTAGATGATTGTACACTGACACGAAACCGATAGTTGCGCATAACGCACATTCATAGGACTATGCAGCTCTTGTAAACCCCTCACCATTTTGATTTTTTTTAATTGTTACAATTTTTGTGTTAATTTTAATGATTATTTATGAGTCTTTCTTATTGTTATTCACCCATCTCGCGTGCCCTTTATGCAACAGACGCCAATATTTTTGAAAAGCCCATTGGTTAATGTTTATTAGATCTTTGTTTCTCCTATAGTAGTTCTTGAACTTTCGAAGCCCACAGACAATGGCTAATGCCTCCTACTCATACATGGTTTAATTTTTCTCAAACTACGTCAGGGTACAAAGGGCAAAAGCTGCAGCTACTGCCTTATAGTCTACTTCTTTTTTATGAAATACGGGCATTTCTAACTCATAATCAGAGCTATCTGTAGCCATGTAAAATGGTTTACTTAATTTCTACAGCAAAACTCTCTTTTAAATTATTGACGACCAAACTGCAATCCTTTGTTCAAATGTATACACTGTTCTTTCTAAGCACCAGAATGTAACTAGGATCATTAAATGCTTACTTTTTTATATATTTTAGTGATAGAATGAACGTATGCCTAGAAATTCCTTTAGTCACTTTCTTGTCCTTGGTCTAGAACAGTCTCACGAAGTCTTTACCTTCTCTGGATCTTTTTGAGTGTCCTTTTACTGCAATAATTTGCCCCAAAAACTTCATTCTTTTCTTCACAAAACCAAATTTCTTCAGTCTCATCGCCCTTCCCCCTTACATCTCGTCCAGTAATATTAAATGCTACTGCCAGTCTTCAGTGGCAATAACTAGATCGTCAGTGCACACTGTTAACTGCGAATTTGATTTATTATCCACAGTTAGATCTAATTCTCTAATGAACACTGAAGCAGAAGTCTTCAACCCAAAGTGTATGACTTTATAATGATATAACGTGTGGGCAAAAGGAAACTCAGTACACTGCCTTGATTCTTGAGACAGGTATCCAGTGGTCACATATTGTATATAGTCAATCATTTAGAATAATTCACTAGGGCCGTCAGAAGAATCTGTCTCTCGTTTCAGTATTTTGTTTAGTTCCCCAGCATCAGTATCAGTTAGCATGCTACCATCTCTTTGACTAGCACTAGTAGGTTTTCGTACTGTTTTTTCTGTGTTCTAAAATTCCTTCTCGATCATTCTATCAGTTTATTTTAGTACTTCATTCATTTTGGTATAGGAATGAAGGTACTGTCTATTGCTGTGTTCTAAAATTCCTTCTCGATCATTCTATCAGTTTATTTTAGTACTTCATTCATTTTGGTATAGGAATGAAGGTACTGTCTATTGCTGTGTTCTAAAATTCCTTCTCGATCATTCTATCAGTTTATTTTAGTACTTCATTCATTTTGGTATAGGAATGAATAACGTGGTCACATTCAAGGGATGCTCGTAAACCACAACCCTTCCAAATGAATTTCAAAATATATTTTATTCCCCATTAGCAAATTAAACAACTCCTCTTTGTGTTCTGCAAATGTTCCATCACTTAGTTCTAACATCCTGCAAAGGCTTGCTGTTTGTTATTATTATCAATCACAGGTTGTATAAGATATTTTTTTATCTCGCTGGCACTCCAATACAATTTGATGCAAGCTGTAGTATATTCTTGAACTGCTTCAGTCTATTTCGCTGTAGGTTATGTTCATACATTGTACCAAATCCTAGTATTTGAACAGAACTTCAGACACTTCTCAACGTCTTAAAAGAACCTGTCACAGTAGCCATGTGTTACTGAAACTGCCAAATCCATGTCACCCGATTGTCTAAAATTGTGAACTACTTGAATAGCATGTATTCAAATTATTTGTGTTTTCGTAGTAGGCAAAGTATATTTTTGGATTGGGAAAACAGCAGTTCGTAATACTTTCTCCTCGGAAAACTCACGCCTTTCGTCAATGAGTTGGGCACTAGCATTTGATCTACAATTTTCAGTTGTTAGTTATCTTCTGACTCTAAAGATAATTATTCAACTTGTTAACCAAGTGGAACCCAAGGCAGTTTCCATTATTATGGGCATATCCCCTAAGCGAGACAACGATAATGTGGTTCATTTTAGCAACTAATTATTTACAGAAGAATGGTTATTTTACTGAATCACCATTTCACTGCCTACTTTGCAGTTTTCACCTCAACACAATAGCGAATAGATAATCCAACGCCCGCATCTCGTTGTCGTGCGGTAGCGTTCTCGCTTCCCGCGCCCGGGTTCCCGGGTTCCACTCCCGGCGGGGTCAGGAATTTTCTCTGCCTCGTGATGGCTGGGTGTTGTGTGATGTCCTTAGGTTAGTTAGGTTTAAGTAGTTCTAAGTTCTAGGGGACTGATGACCATAGATGTTAAGTCCCATAGTGATCTGAGCCAGATAATCCAACGGAACGTCAGTCCCCCTGTAGATGGTACAAAATTTTCTGAAGATTACCTGCTCTGAAAATACATTTTAACTTTACTAGAGTCGAGCCGTATTTGTTCTTAACGTGCGCAGCTTCACAAAAGATGGGACTCACTATAAACCTGCAGATGGGTCTATACTGCCATGAAACCATTAGTTGCGAAAAAGCTCCTTTTTACGGCTATGCAGCTTTGGGAAACACATCATTTACACATTTTAATTGTTACCGTTTTACTAGAGTTTGAAAGGTTATTGAGTAACGTGAAGTTCTTATTGTTACTCATACATCTCATGACCCTGTTATATAATATTCGAGAACCTTTTCGAAAAGCCTCTGCTCAGTGATCCATGTGTATTGTGGGTTTGTTCCCCCAAAAGTAATGGTTGAACTTCCGGAACGTACTGACAATGGGCAATGCCTCCGTCTCGGACATGATAATTTTCTCTCAAACTTACTAGGGTACGACTGGCTAAATCTAGAGGTACTATATTCCTGTCTACTTCTTCCTGAGGTGATACAGACAATGCTAATCCATAATCCAAGCTACATCTTACCATATGAAATAGCTGACTTCAATTTGGATAACATAATTGAATTTCTGTAGCCAAACTCTCTTTTAAATTATTCGAGGCTACTTCGCACTGTTTTGTGCAAATGAAGCCACCGTTCGTACTAAGCACCTGGTTAAAGTTAGGATCATTATGTGCTTTGTTGTTTACATATTTATACTAGAATGAACACATGCCCAGAATGGCCTTCAATCGCTTTTTTGTCTTTTGGTCAGGACAGTCTCGTGGAGCTTTCAGCTTCTCAGGCCCATTTTCGGTACCTTCTACTGCAATAATGCGCCCAAGGATGTTTATTTCTTTTTTCAAAAAGGAATGTTCTTCAATCTCGGCTCCATTCTCCGTTTTATTAATGTGGATATTTATAGTGTATAAATGCACTGTATAGTAATATGAACTGTTTGTTGTAGGTATGTGTGTGTGTGTGTGTGTGTGTGTGTGTGTGTGTGTGTGTGTGTGTGTGTGTGTGTGTGTCTGTGTCTGTGTGTGTGTGTGTGTGTGAACGCGTGTGTGTGGTTTTTCATTCACAGTCTCCTAGTCGTTCCAGGTAGTCTCATTTTCTGTGGGTGACATACTTTGTACAAAATTTTGTTTATAGAAAATAGTATAAAAAGTATGCATACAACCAATGAGAAACGTAGTGGTATATAGATTCTTTACTAGCAGTGCTGGGCCTACTCTTCTACATGTACAGGTATCTGCAAACGTATATGAATGTTCCATTAAAGTTCAAAAATAATTTCAGCGCGGCTATAAGTTTACTTTATACATTTGTGCCAGTGTACGCGGAAAACTATGTGCCACATGGGTGCGTCACTTTACAGCAATGATGTTCAGACTATGCGATGCAGAATTAGCGCTGTAGTGCTGCTTGTGTGACAACTTTCCGTTAGGCCTTGGTACTGGAATGGCGATGTAGAAACGAAAACGGAGGACCAGTGTACATTACAGTTGCAGACAATTAACATGGAACTGGTAGGGTGAGCATAGCTTTACCCGTAATGCTCTTTTATCAGAACTACAACAGTAGTGCTGCTCTTCTTGAGTGTCGCGGCGTTAAAGGAAGATGGTGAGGTCGGTTTTGCGCTCTGGGGCTGAGGAACATGACTCGAAAGTCCCAATAAACTGATGATTTGTAATGTGCTCCCGGAAAGGGCTGAAGTTCATTTCGCCACAAATCTTTGAAGTAGTTACTGTTGCCATGGCTGCGAATGCCGTACATAGTGTGCGATTTCAAGCATTGCACTAGCTTTTTTCTGACAGCTAAACATTCCATTGTCCACCGTTCGAAAAATGTTGTGAACTTTTGTGAATTAGATCCGTACAAACTTCATATTACCCACCAACTTTTGCCAACTGACGCAGTCGTTCGAATATTTCTTGCTGCGATTGAATTACGTGACATGTAGCCTTGAAACATTTGGTGGAGTGATGGGGTTCAATGAGTATTCGGCATTGCCTGAGCATGTATTTATTTTAGCCTCATCTTAGTCCATTTAGTCCATATTCTCCTTCCTCCTCCCTCTCACCATCTGTCCCTCTTCATTTTTCGCTGTTCATTTCCCCCTACCCCTCTGTAAACAGTTTTCCTCCTACCTCCCTTGGGCCATCTCCTCCTCTTCCCTTCGTCAATCTCCTCGTTCTTCCTCGCTCTGTCCACCTCTTTTTCCTTTTCTGTCCATTCCCATCTCCCCCTAAATATGTTAACCTCCTCCTACTCCTCCCTACATGACCCTCTCTCCTACTACTCTCTTCGCTCTGCATGTTATCAGCGTCACCCAAGCAGAAAGTGGTTTGTTCTCAACTCCAGAGTATTTCTTTACAGGTAGTAAGTAGTATGTGTACACTGCTTGGTTGAAATCGATCTAGGACTTTGGGAGGAGCTTTTTACACTTCGCTTTACCTGGGTTCGCCAATTTCCCATACATTTATTATGTATTTTACATGTCATACGGGCATTGGTATACTTAGTTTCCTTGTATTCCTAGCCCATCAGCACCGTTTTCACGCAGCTCCATGTTTATCATGCATGATGCATGGGGCAAGTCAGTGTTTACAATGATTCAATTTTGTAGGTATATTCAGTGGCATACATGGATGCTGTCTTTAAAATGTTCTGCGAGTACAGATAGTAACAAAGAAATAATAAATTTGAACGTCATGTTTGACGTGTCAACTTTTCACGCTCCGCAGTGTTTATGACGTCATATGAGCTATGTGCATTACAGTTTATCCTAAGCATGACTAGGATAATGAGGTTCATTTCTGCAAATAAATTCCTAATGAATGAAAGATTAGTTTACTGAACCATCATTTAGCTACCTAATTTGTAGTTTTAACCTCAACATAATAGCAAATAGATTGTAGTCTGGTATAATCCAACCAAACGGTAGTCCGTCTGTAAATAACACAAATTATCTGAAAACTGCCTGCTCTGAAGGGCACATTAACTTTACTAAAGTCAAACCACATTTATTCATAACATGATTTTTGCAAGTATATCCATTGGTACATGTGTACTATACTGCCTGTAAAATACTTCCCGTATGAGTTAGCATCAGGGAAGTAAGAAATGAAAACGTCAGCCTGGTGGTGTAGTTTTACTGCATGAACAGCGAAAGTGTAGCAAGGCACTATATTTTTTCTTTTCATCTTTTTTTTGGATTGTCATAAAGAAAAAGTTTCATAAAGATTTGACAGTTTGAGGCTATGTACAAAGTTTGTTGCATGTCAGTAAGTACTGGAAGAATGAGTTACTGGTATTGGCGCGACGCGGACTATATTACCTTTTCACCCACACCCCCGTCCTTTTATTAGGTCGGTGGTTCTTACCCCGACAGCGATTCTTTCGAGACAGTAAGTAATAAGTCCCCCCATGAACCATGGACCTTGCCGTTGGTGGGGAGGCTTGCGTGCCTCAGCGATACAGATGGCCGTACCGTAGGTGCAACCACAACGGAGGGGTATCTGTTGAGAGGCCAGACAAACGTGTGGTTCCTGAAGAGGGGCAGCAGCCTTTTCGGTAGTTGCAGGGGCAACAGTCTGGATGATTGACTGATCTGGCCTTGCAACATTAACCAAAACGGCCTTGCTGTGCTGGTACTGCGAACGGCTGAAAGCAAGGGGAAACTACAGCCGTAATTTTTCCCGAGGACATGCAGCTTTACTGTATGATTAAATGATGATGGCATCCTCTTGGGTAAAATATTCCGGAGGTAAAATAGTCCCCCATTCGGATCTCCGGGCGGGGACTACTCAGGAGGATGTCGTTATCAGGAGAAAGAAAACTGGCGTTCTACGGATCGGAGCGTGGAATGTCAGATCCCTTAATCGGGCAGGTAGGTTAGAAAATTTAAAAAGGGAAATGGATAGGTTAAAGTTAGATATAGTGGGAATTAGTGAAGTTCGGTGGCAGGAGGAACAAGACTTCTGGTCAGGTGACTACAGGGTTATAAACACAAAATCAAATAGGGGTAATGCAGGAGTAGGTTTAATAATGAATAGGAAAATAGGAATGCGGGTAAGCTACTACAAACAGCATAGTGAACGCATTATTGTGGCCAAGATAGATACGAAGCCCACACCTACTACAGTAGTACAAGTTTATATGCCAACTAGCTCTGCAGATGATGAAGAAATTGAAGAAATGTACGATGAAATAAAAGAAATTATTCAGATAGTGAAGGGAGACGAAAATTTAATAGTAATGGGTGACTGGAATTCGAGTGTAGGAAAAGGGAGAGAAGGAAACATAGTAGGTGAATATGGATTGGGGCTAAGAAATGAAAGAGGAAGCCGCCTAGTAGAATTTTGCACGGAGCACAACTTAATCATAGCTAACACTTGGTTTAAGAATCATGAAAGAAGGTTGTATACGTGGAAGAACCCTGGGGATACTAAAAGGTATCAGATAGATTATATAATGGTAAGACAGAGATTTAGGAACCAGGTTTTAAGTTGTAAGACATTTCCAGGGGCAGATGTGGACTCTGACCACAATCTATTGGTTATGACCTGTAGATTAAAACTGAAGAAACTGCAAAAATGTGGGAAATTAAGGAGATGGGACCTGGATAAACTGAAAGAACCAGAGGTTGTACAGAGTTTCAGAGAGAACATAAGGGAACAATTGACTGGAATAGGGGAAAGAAGTACAGTAGAAGAAGAATGGGTAGCTCTGAGGGATGTAGTAGTGAAGGCAGCAGAGGATAAAGTAGGTACAAAGACGAGGGCTGCTAGAAATCCTTGGGTAACAGAAGAAATATTGAATTTAATTGATAAAAGGAGAAAATATAAAAATGCAGTAAATGAAGCAGGCAAAAAGGAATACAAACGTCTCAAAAATGCGATCGACAGGAAGTGCAAAGTGGCTAAACAGGGATGGCTAGAGGACAAATGTAAGGATGTAGAAGCTTATCTCACTAGGGGTAAGATAGATACTGCCTACAGGAAAATTAAAGAGACCTTTGGAGAGAAGAGAACCACGTGTATGAATATCAAGAGCTCAGATGGCAGCCCAGTTCTAAGCAAAGAAGGGAAGGCAGAAAGGTGGAAGATGTATATAGAAGGTTTATACAAGGGCGATGTACTTGAGGACAATATTATGGAAATGGAAGAGGATGTAGATGAAGACGAAATGGGAGATACGATACTGCGTGAAGAGTTTGACAGAGCACTGAAAGACCTGAGTCGAAACAAGGCCCCCGGAGTAGACAACATTCCATTAGAACTACTGACGGCCTTGGGAGAGCCAGTCAAGACAAAACTCTACCAGCTGGTGAGCAAGATGTATGAGACAGGCGAAATACCCTCAGACTTCAAGAAGAATATAATAATTCCAATCCCAAAGAAAGCAGGTGCTGACAGATGTGAAAATTACCGAACTATCAGTTTAATAAGCCACGGCTGCAAAATACTAACGCGAATTCTTTACAGACGAATGGAAAAACTGGTAGATGCAGACCTCGGGGAGGATCAGTTTGGATTCCGTCGAAATGTTGGAACACGTGAGGCAATACTGACCTTACGACTTATCTTAGAAGAAAGATTAAGAAAAGGCAAACCTACGTTTCTAGCATTTGTAGACTTAGAGAAAGCTTTTGACAATGTTGACTGGAATACTCTTTTTAAAATTCTAAAGGTGGCAGGGGTAAAATACAGGGAGCGAAAGGCCATTTACAATTTGTACAGAAACCAGATGGCAGTCATAAAAGTCGAGGGGCATGAAAGGGAAGCAGTGGTGGGGAAAGGAGTGAGACAGGGTTGTAGCCTCTCCCCGATGTTATTCAATCTGTATATTGAGCAAGCAGTAAAGGAAACAAAAGAAAAATTTGGAGTAGGTATTAAAGTCCATGGAGACGAAGTAAAAACTTTGAGGTTCGCCGATGACATTGTAATTCTGTCAGAGACGGCAAAGGACTTGGAAGAGCAGTTGAACGGAATGGACAGTGTCTTGAAAGGAGGATGTAAGATGAACATTAACAAAAGCAAAACGAGGATAATGGAATGTAGTCAAATTAAATCGGGTGATGCTAAGGGAATTAGATTAGGAAATGAGACACTTAAAGTAGTAAAGGAGTTTTGCTATTTAGGAAGTAAAATAACTGATGATGGTCGAAGTAGAGAGGATATAAAATGTAGACTGGCAATGGCAAGGAAAGCGTTTCTGAAGAAGAGAAATTTGTTAACATCGAATATAGATTTATGTATCAGGAAGTCGTTTCTGAAAGTATTTGTTTGGAGTGTAGCCATGTATGGAAGTGAAACATGGACGATAACTAGTTTGGACAAGAAGAGAATAGAAGCTTTCGAAATGTGGTGCTACAGAAGAATACTGAAGATAAGGTGGATAGATCACGTAACTAATGAGGAGGTATTGAATAGGATTGGGGAGAAGAGAAGTTTGTGGCACAACTTGACTAGAAGAAGGGATCGGTTGGTAGGACATGTTTTGAGGCATCAAGGGATCACAAATTTAGCATTGGAGGGCAGCCTGGAGGGTAAAAATCGTAGAGGGAGACCGAGAGATGAGTACTCTAAGCAGATTCAGAAGGATGTAGGTTGCAGTAGGTACTGGGAGATGAAGCAGCTTGCACAGGATAGAGTAGCATGGAGAGCTGCATCAAACCAGTCTCAGGACTGATGACAACAACAACAACAAGTAATAAGTGCCCCGTGTTTAGTATAAATCGGTCCAGCGGTTTAAGAGGAGATGTAGAACATAGACAGAAACATACATACATACGTTCATTAATTTTTATACGTTATGATTTCTCTCCCACATGTCCTTACAACTATTTCTATGAAGTTTCGTTATCCTACGATCAGCTGTTTCCAGTAGGGCTCGTCTCTAGTAGCGAAAGCTCAATTATAACTACCTTCAGTACTGTAAATTTTTGCTTTGTAAAATAAATCTGTCGTAAAACAATTATTGTGATTAAACTACACTTTCTTGTATACTCCACAACGGAGTACAGAACACAAATGACGACTTGATCTAGAGAGAGAGAGAGAAGGAAAAGGAGAAGTGGAAGGGCTGAATGTTATTGTCTTTAATAAACTTGATATTAATCCGTTAATATTAGCCATGAAATAAAATTACGTACTACACGATTACAAAAAACATTGTCCTCTCACAGTGGAGTGCAATGTACAAATGAGGATCGGACTTACATTGAGAAAGAGTGAAGGGAGGGGGACGTGTTCCCTATTGGCACAGTAATGCATGTTTTGGCCGAAACGTGGGTGACCTCATCACATGATAAGTGGAGGGCAGTGGCCTTGAATTTTGGCCTTTTGCTGGTGACGCATGACAGTCGTCTTGATTTTGGGCCTTGTATTAGTACTACATATCGGTTACCTTATTATGGGTTGTCGATTTGATACCGATACTGTGGTAAAGAGTGCAATGAAAACATCTACGAGAGGAAGAAATCATCTGACGAAAAGATGGAAGAAGAAATGGGAGTCGATGTGAAAGACATGAGGGATGCGTTATTAGCGACCAGGAAAGTTTCGGCGAGGCTTGCAGTAAAATAAAGAAGACAGATTATGTCCATATCCGATTAATGAACTCAGTTGAAGAGGTGTAGAATGTATGAGACTGGAGAGATAACATCAGACTTTCGGAAAAATACTTTCACACAATTGTCAAAAGAGCAACGTCACATAAATGAGGAAACCACCGCACACTCGTGCTTACAGCTCATATAATCAAGCTTCTAAAAGGGATAATACCCTGAATAGAGAAAAGAAGAGCAGGTTTCTGTTAGATGATCGTTTTGGCTTATGGAAAGGTATTGGCATCAGAGATACAGTTACGATTCTGCACTTGATAACGGAAGTAAGGCTCAAGAAACATGAAGATACGTCCGCAGTACTGTCCGCCTACAAAAAATTTCGGCGCTGTAAAGTAGTGCAAGATGTGCGAAATTTTGAGAGAAGTATGAGTAAGTTATAAGAAAAGGCAAGTAAAATAATATGTACAACAAGGAAAAGTGAGAACGAAAGAACAAGACTGACACGCTCCGATTAAAAAGGGTGTGAGATACGGTATACTACTACGCATCTGCCGTTCAATCTGTAAATCGAAGTAATAATAACAGCAATAATAGAGAGGTGAGATTATATTCAGAGGAAAAGGATATAAATGACAAGATTCCCTAATCAAAATGCTAACTTTAGTGAATGTGAAATACAGTCGCATGATTTCTTGAATCAACAGTTTAATGACTATAGATTCCGGATTGAGAGTAAACCGAAGAAAATGAAAATGACGAGGAATAGCAGGTATGAGTTTAACGGTAAGTTTTACAACAAAATTGGTGAATACGGGGTAGATAAGATTATGGAATTCCGATGAATATAGACTACTGCATAACAGCTCTATGAGAAGTCGCAGACACTTAATTTCACTTTAGAAACACTATTTTATTTTTGTCACAAAATTTTAATGACTTTGTTACATCTTACGTGTTTCCACGTGATACCATTCTGAAAGGATGGCCAACTGCGACTTCCTAACCTGTGCCAACCTCGTCATCCCAGAGAAGCATTTGCAACCTACGTCCGCAATTATTTTCTGAATATATTCCAATCTCTGACTTCCTCTACAGTTTTCTCTCTCTACAGCTCCCTCTACTGCCATGGATGTCATTTCCCGATGTCCTGCTATCCTGTACCTTCTACCTGTCAGTGTTCTTTACATATTCCTTTTCTCTCAGATTCTGTGCAGAACCTTCTCATTCCTTGCCTTATCAGCCCACTAATATTTTAAACATTCACCTGCAGCACCACTTCTCAAATGCTTCGATTTCCTTCTGTTCCAGTTTTCTCACAGTCCATGTTTCACTACCATACAATGCTGTGCTCCAAACGAACATTCTCAGAAATTTCTTCTTCAAATAAGGCCTATGTTTGATACTAGTAGACTTCTCTTGCCCAGGAATCCCCCCTTCCCCTTTTTTCCCGTGCTAGTCTGCTTTTGATATCCTTCTTCCTCCATCTGACGTTGGTTATTTTGCTTCCTAGGTAATAGAATTCTTTAACTGCAGCTAAATTGTGAACATCAATCCCAATGTTAAGTTTCCCGCGGTTCTTTTTCCTACTACTTCTCATTACTTTCGCCTTTCTTCGATTTACTCTCAAACCATATTCTGTAGTCATTAAATTTTTCATTCCATTCAGCAGACCATGTATTCTTCTTCACTTTCACCTTGCATTTTAATTCCTCTTCTGAACTTTTCTTTTATTTCCATCATTGCCTCTTTGACGTACAGATTTAACAGTATGGGGAAAGGCTACATCACTGTTTTACACCCATTGTAATCCGAGCACTTCATTATTGGTCATCGGCTCTTATTATTCCCTCTCAACTCCTGTACATTATGTGTATTATCCCAATTTTCCCAAAAACGTCAAACATCTTGCACCGCTTTACATTGTCGGAAGCTTCTTCCATGTCGACTGATTGTATGAACGAATCTTGATTTTTGTTTTGCCTTGCTTTCATTATCAACCACAACGTCAGAATCTCCTCTTTGGTGCCTTTACCTTTCCTAAAGCCAAACTGATCGTCATATAAAAAATCAGCAATTTTCTTTTCCATTCTTTTGTACATTATTTTACCAGTAAGTAGAACGCCTGAGCTGTTAAGCTGGTTTTGCGATAATTTTAGCACTTGTGAGCTCTAGCAGTCTTTGGAATTTTGTGGATGATATTTCTCCGAAGCGCAGACGGTATGTCACCAGACTCACGTATTCTACACACCAATAAGAATAGTCGTTTTGTTGTCACTTACCCCAATGATTTTAGACATTTTGATGGAATGTTATCCATCCATTCGGCCTTATTTGATCTTAAGTTCTCCAAAGATCATTTGATTCTTATTCTGGTAGTTATAAATCGAGTGCTGTTTCTCCTGCCATCACATCAGACAAATATTCCTCCTAATAGAGTCCTTCAATGTACTCATTTCATCTATCCGCTCTGTCCTCTGTATTCCTCTTCATGTGTACACCTACTGAACTATTCCTTATTGCAGCACCTATAGACTTAGATAACTTCAAGCATATCTCGTCACACCTTAGTACTTCCATATTCTACCTATTTGTGTAATGATTCTTGGTGACTAATGTTTTAAGCTTTAGCGTACTCTTCTTAACTACTACATTGGGATCTACAGATGTTCCTTGATACGCCTTGCTATTCAGTAACTTATTTCGGAATCTCCGTCAGACAGTGATGTAATCTACCTGAAATCCTCCCGTATCATCCGCCTTTTCCAAGTACACCACCTCCTCTTGTGATACTTGAACGGAGTATTCGCTATTAATAGCAGAAATTTATTATAGAACTCAATTAGCCTTTCTATTCTCTCATTTCTTGTCCTAATGCCATACCCTCCTGTAATATTGTCTTCTACTACTTCCCCGGCAACTGCATTCCAGTCATCTAGAACTATTAGATTTTCGTGTACTTTTAGGTACTGTGTCACCGTTTCATTATCCTCATATACTTTATCTCTTGATCTTCAGCTTGCGACATCGGCATGTATACCTGTACTACCGTTGTCGGTGTCAGTTTGCTACCACTGAACTGTTCACAGTAATACACACTCTGCCATTCCTTCCTTTTCAGAACGAGACCTAGTACCGCCATTCCCTTTGTGCTGCTGTTATGTTACCCTATACTCATGTGACAAGAAATCCTTGTCTCATTTCCACTTCACTTCACTGACCCCTACTATATCTAGACCGAGCTTTTGCATTTCCCTTTTCAGATTTTCTAGCTTCCCTATCACGTTCAAGCATCTATCATTTAACGACCCTGCTAGTAGAATTTATCTTTTGTGGGTTATTCAAACTTTTTCTCATGTGTCACCCCTGCCTTGGCACTCCCCTTTCGTAGATTCGAATGGGGGACTATTCCAGAATGTTTTGCCAATGGAAATATTATCATAACTTTTGCACAAAGAGGACGACTTCTCATGCCGGAAGTCTAAAGCCGCCAACACTGATTATTAATCAAAATTTCAGCGGAGCCGTGTTTTGAACATTGTGTAAGGTGGCAGGCAAATCCAACACCTTCCATTAAAACAATGTCATGATAAGCAAATACAGTAGTATGTCACATAGCTCCGAATAAATCGTGACATTAAATTAACCAAAGTAATACGAGTAACGACTGAGCAAATGGAATACCACAGACTAACACAAGAATGCGTAAATGCATGTCATACCTTCCCACCATGAGACAGACGCAGTTCCGGGGGGAGAAACGAGAACAGAAGCCGAGAGCCGAACCGTGTTAAGCTGAAGGCCCTACGGTAACGGACTGGTCACCCACGTCGCCAGCTAACCACTAGGACAACCAAAGCTGCAAGTTTTATTGTGAGACTTTTCGAGTCTCTGTTACGTTAGGACCACCCCCCAGCCCATGTTAAAAGCTAGAGCCCTCCAGAAGAACAATATAGATCTTACGATAACACAAAAAGGGCCATCCCCCAGACGAAAGGTTTAGCATGAGACTTTCTGGCGTCTTTGTTACGTTAGGACCGCCCCCCCCTCCCCCCCAGGCCATGTTAAAAGATAGATCCCTCCAGAATAACAGTATAGATCTTACGATAACGCTAAAAGGACCACACCAGCTGAAAGTTTTAGCGTGAGACTTTTTCGCGTCCCTGTTACGTTTCGAACTTTAAAAACAATGCCCCACCACGAAATGTATAACGTTTCTCATTGGATAGACAGAATTTTTGATGGCGGAGCTTAAGGTTAACATTGACATCCTGATTGGTCAGATGAAAACACAGCCAGATAGTATTTTTTAAACCAACTTCGGTAAATTGTAGTAAGGAGAAGTTAGGAGAGAGTTGCTTGTGTGACGACGAGGTGAGCGGAGCTGTGCTGCCCGCCGCCCCCTGACGAACACCGACAAGGTAATGAACGCACGCGATGCCGCATAACAGTATATAAAGCTTCACTCAGAACTGCAGAAGTCTCATCTGTTACACCGCCTTTTAGCGTAATACTAGTGTCGATCGTCAATTAAAGCTCATGGCGTTCATATTTGCCACTTGAAGTAAAAATCTGAAACACGATGATTTTTCTGTTATATAGTTATAGAGAAGCCACATCAGCCACTGTAATTTACGACAAGTTAGATAAGTACTTAAAGATAATTGAGGGTAATTGTAGACCATTTTGATAGTTTTCTCTTTTGTGAAACTTAATTTAAACCTAGATTATAGATGTGATATGGCATAGGTCATCCTTTGATCCATTGTAGAACTTGGAAACCCATTCAGGGAATATTCGTTCACATTTTTGTTGAACGCAGTTGGTTTTTACCATCCTGTATTAAAATATCTCCTTTTATCAATAGTGCAATTTATAAACAATGTTTTGTGAGTAGAATAAAATTTCCAATGGTAAACGTAAGTGCTTTTTCGACGTCATTTTACCAGCTAACTAAAAATAGGAAAACCTTGAACCCTTTCCACTAAATTTAGTTAGTATTAAGATTCTTTTACAGGAAGTGCAGTGGAGCTGACGCTGAAATCATTAAGTATTTGGTTATATCATTCCTAGTCTCACTGAACTCTTCTGAATTCTACATCTCATTTGTGGTCTGGCGTCTCCTTACCAAAACTAGTCAATTCCGTAAAAAACACGCTCAGAGCGTCGTTGTGCGAAAGTGGTAGGGAGACACGATATAGAACAAACAGAGACCACGCAGAATGTTAGACTTGGACCGATGGCTTATCCATTGTTAATCAAAGCTGCTACTTATAGAACATGGTTACAAACTCAGTAAGATGACCCAATGTTTAATGGATTACAAAAATCTGAATTAGTATATCGAAATACCTACATTTATCTTGTCAATCCTAATGTCATTACATATAAGTGGAAACTTACATGTCATGACATAACGGTTGGCGAGATAATGTATACCTGTATTGTACAGATTCAGTCCGATTTTTGTTTTCCCCGAAACATTGTGTTATCTGTTTAGATTGTATGAACGCATAAGGTACAATAAAGCTAATGAAATTCTATGGTAGAAATGTTCTGTTAAGGTTAAGAAATCATGCCACCTTCGAAGTAAAATAATACATGACGTACGAACCATGGATGCCATAAAAACAGAGTACCACAGGAGAAGACATCAATTTCGCCTAAGGAAGTCTGCCTGAAGAAGAAATTTTTTTGTGTGTGGGCTTCGTTTCGAACTCAGCATTGCAGTGACTCGTCGACTTTACTCGACTGTAAAAGAATGGAATTGAAGAGTTTTAAATTGACGCAAAAAAGGAAATCGAAAATTGGGTAGGGTGATAAGATAAGTGGCTGTCCGCTGAATCAGCAAAGAGAGGAACGTACGTAAAACGTTGACAAGAAAATGGGAAGGAATGATGGGACACGTGTTAAGAAATCAGTGAACAACATTTGTAGTATTAGTGGCAGTTGTAACGCGTAAAAGCATTCTGATTCGTGCTGAACCGCGTCATACGAGTCAGAAGACTAATGACACAAGAAAAGTAGTTTCGTTTTATGAGGTGTAGTAGGTATCGAAAAGTTTCTGTTATTTGTTTCATTTTGGCAGAAAAACTTGAAATTCGCTCGACAGACTTCTATGTCATCTCAACAATACTGACAGTAACTCTCTTCCATATAATATCTGTTAAGACACATAAAGGAGCCAAGTATTAATATGTAGCATGTACAACCGTTGTGAATATTTTCCTACAGGGGTTTAGTACAATATTCTGAAACAATTTTACTCTGATGAGAGTTTATATTACTACGTCAAACAAATTACGATGTTCCCAATTTATTCTTTTAACTCTGCTGCTCTGCTCTTACAACCGTCTCGGCAATAAAGATAAATGACATTTTAAACGGATCAATCTGAGTATTTTCCCTGGAACACAAGGGGCCAACATCGCTGCGAAATAAATCATTCAGCTGAGAAGTATCTCTCTTTCGTTCGGAAGATTAAAATCCAGTTAACGCGCCGTGGATTCTAAGGGATTTTTAATAGAATTTCTTTAATCACAGAGGCTTTAAAATTCAATTTGTCAATGAAAGGAGGAAGTAATTATGTGACCTGGTGTGTCCTCTGCAATTTAATTTAAAAAACTTTTATTCAATTATGTTCATATCACAGAACCCTCGTTTCTTCAGAATCTCAGTACGGAGCTCACTTCTACACGATTTAATTATGTACAACATTTAGTGACAGACAGTCGTTATACATCGGTACCTATTCTGCCGCATTGTCGTACAGAACACCTAATAATTATTGTTTTAGTAACACAAAAAGTCTTAGCAGTTTGGTTCATCGCTATACCACCATGCATGTCACAGACAATTTCTTTCCCTGATGATACAATGAATATCAATACATCGCCATAAGATGACAACCATCTAAATGTTGCGTTAACTTAATGTTGTCGGTTGGCTGGAAACCCAAGAGCCTGCCACAAGTCGTAATAAACAGTTAATAAATGTAAAAGTACAAATATTACTTTTTATACCCTCAGATGTTTCTTAAATGGTCTTACGTTATGAATTGTTTTCCGTAACTTGCAAATGCTCTTATGTGCACCATTTATCACTCAACGTATCTACGCTATAGTGTAACTGTTTGCAACTCTCTCTACCAACATAAGCCACAATATGGTAGAAGTAATATTTAGGTAGGAAGTGCGGATGCGGCCCTACAGTTTCAGAAGATTATCCGGTAGAGGAGAGACACATACTTGATGGTTGAAGTACTCGGACACGAACAAATCTCACGCTGTCATGTATGGTGAGCGCGATGGCCAAGATAGAAACACCTTATCACCGTCAACCCGCGTTAGATCCTTTGCCATCGTAGGTGTTAATTTAAAATCACCCTGACTTATGTTATGAAATGAATTTGAGCCCTTTCCTGCTGCAGTATGAAATCATCACTCTGACATTCATGTCGTGATGCATCCATTTTGTATGCATGAAGCAAGGCAGCTGTTTAACAATAAGGTGAGCACGTTGAAGGCTTTGACTTTAGCTCATACGGTGTTGCTGCCACACTGAACCCCCAGAATGCGAGATCGTTTGTATTTCTCTAATAGTAATCATTTTTGCACTCTAATTTTCATTATATGCGGTAAGAAATTCTTTTCAGTTGCATGTATCCTTGTTGGGGGAGCACTGTTCCCAGCGTTTCAGTTAGACCACGCACGAACTTCTGCTCATCAAATGACGAACAAAGCATGTTAAGTTGGTCACTGTTGGCAGAAACTTATTACGACTAAGTCAAAAAAAGTGATAGTGTCAAGAAAAAAAAAACAGATCAGCAGTCTCTTTAAACGCCATGTGATTTATTCCAAAGATTTGTTCCTTCTATTGATTCTGAAATTTTCATGTCTTAAATTTTTAATTTTCTATCTATATGTATTGTAAATTGCTTTTTACCTTCCACATGTTTCTCAACCCCTTGTTATTACTGCTTAACCGTTTAACTGCTATGTGAGAAACTTGATGGCTGTGCCTTGCTTTATTTACTGTCATGTTCTTTGCCAAAATCTGAATCCCGAGGAGTTTCGAAGCAATCACCGTTTCCTGCCTTTGTTTCGTTCCAGGATTTGAACGGACACTTAGTGAGTTACAAGTATTTATTTGAAATATTTACTAGAATCTATAACAACAATGCGGTGCGACAGTAAATAAATTTTATAATGAATCATCATCTGGAGAACGAACAGCAACAGCAAATCACGGAGAGTAATGAAATTCCTCCAGAGGCTTTGATATCGAACTCATATACTGAAATAATGTGTTATTCATTGAGTCACCGTCTGTTGAGTATGTACTTTGCTAAGGCCCAGTCTAAAATGCTAATACTGAACGGAGAAAACAAATGTTGTGGACTGTAAACTGAAATGACATTTGTTAGCTTTAGAATAGAAAAAGCGTTGGGGGATTAGTATCCAACAGTAGCTGTGAAAGCTAATGATCGTTGTATCACATCACATCTAAAATATTAAGAGCTTACGCTATTTCTCAAAAAAGGGGGAGCAGTCGACGGCAGCATCGATTACTCGGTTCTGAACTACTGTAGCTGTCAACAGCATTCGCACCACAGCGAGCCTCAACTGCGACGCCAGTTGCGGTTGAAGGGTTAATACGGAATCGCTGCTGTGTGTCTGCACTATTGCCATATACTTTAATTGTCTTGGGAGCTATATCAGAATCACCCTGAATGTTGGATTGTTTCGCATCCCTCACGGGACGGTTGGAGTATCTGGCTTGCGGAGGCCGACTGCGACGGCTGTGCTGTGGTGCGGTGCGGTTTGCGTCCAGCACGCTGCTTACCCTGGCGTGATGGTCCATACAGAGGGCGGACACATTCTTAAGGCGCGCTTTATGGTGGCTGGCTACTGCGCGGTGCCGATAAGGGCGCGATCGGTGCCTATCAAGACCCCGCCAGCAGGCAGCGGGTGGCGGCGGTAACTGCACGCCGCTAGCTAGCGGTCACCTCGGGGCCAGATTGCTTCCGCCCATATTTCACGGCCTTCGCCTTTTATGAGGCCCATAAAACGCCATAAATTCAGGTTGGCGAGAGTGCTCTACTGACGAACGCCGAAACACCAACGTAAGCGAAATTGGGTTGTCCTAACACAAACATTAATTATGAAACACACACACACACACACACACACACACACGCACACATCACTGGAGTGAACGTTCTATTTTTAAAATTAGACTATCAATAAGTTAAGAAATGGTTTCAGTTCCCTAATTCCGACAAAGAATTTTGGGAGGATACCCTAGGCTATAAACCAAAAACCGGAACTGGTAATCCTCTTCAAAACAATCCCAATGTGGACCCTTCCGTTTTTGCCCCCACTTCAGGGACACCTGGTATTTGGCTGAGAGGAATCGAGAGTCCGTAATAGGCCCGAATTCAAACAGGTCGCTCTATCCATTGGCGTTGTCAATAAATATAACCATGTTACCTGATTCCCCCGTCGGTTCTTGGTACAAAGCCATTATAATAAAAGAAAAGCACTATATTTCTCATGTTCTACACAATTAATTCATTGCATTAATCTTTTTTCGTCTTACAAGCCCATAATCGCACCTTAACTTACTGATGTCGCCGAAGAAGGTACAGTGTTAGCAAGCAAAACTGAAAAAGATGATATACACCTAAATTGAGACATAAAGACAAAGTATATGATACATCTGGCAGTGTAGTCGAAATGCAGTTTGGAAGGTGAAAAGTTCAACAATTAATAATTATTTTAAGGGAGCAATCAGGAGAAACATTGACACTACTCTTAAAACGTGTCTACTTAACAGTTTGCATTAAATAAACAAATCAAAAAAATAAAATTAGTAATTGATGAGACGACTTCAAGAGATGTTAAGCGTGGAAAGTGACACAGAAACCTATTTTAAAGACAGAATTTACAATTGTGGCAATAGAATATATGGACTACATGGACATTGTCGATACAGTAGAGCAGCAGAGGAGTACAGTGAAACAGAGTGGAGAGCAATGCAAAACTGAGAGAATGAAAAGAAATATTAATCTGTGTTTGGTCATTTAAGACTAGCGAACGGATATGAAGTACAAGTTTTTTGATTAGCAAACAAAGACCAAAAACTCAAACCGGTAGATGCCCTTCAAATCAACAAACGTCTGGCCCACACTCTTGAATGACCGAACACAGCTGAATACTTCCCCTCTTCTAAGCTATGCATAATTCTCTCACTATTCCATTACTTCCCACTCTATCCAACCCTTACATTCTTCCATTTCCCTGTGTCAACTGATTTCTTTTATTTTATTAAGAGTGCACAAGTACGCCGTATGTGCTGTTGTTACAACTGTTATGTTTTTCATTTAATTGTTTTCGGTATTACTTACCCTGTTTAATACCTCGTTAACTTACCTCGTCAGTAATAGTTTTTACTGTAGTGGTTCATGGTGTGGGTTCCTGTAGTCATGTCCTAGTTCATGAACCACGGGCAACGTATGAGTGGCCAAGTAAGTGGTCTCGACAGTCGGGATACCAGTTACTTTGGAATAAGGCTGGGCATCTCGGACATATTCTGAGTCGTGGTCACCTTTGTGCTCATACGGCAAAGACTACCAAAT
This sequence comes from Schistocerca gregaria, assembly GCF_023897955.1. NCBI lineage: Eukaryota > Metazoa > Arthropoda > Insecta > Orthoptera > Acrididae > Schistocerca > Schistocerca gregaria. The sequence goes on from NC_064924.1 coordinate 369,107,910, forward strand.
CCACCGGTTAGTCCCTCAACCGTTAGGGGTAAAACCCAATGGGACTTGGGTCAAGTAAGGCTAGCAACGTGCTTCCCTGGTACCTTAAATATGATGCTGGCAACAATCAGAGCAAAATGTCTCGGACCTTTTGAGGTGACGGAGTCCCGCCTGTAACTGACAAACAAGGGACTCCTAAGATACGACTTGGCAAACAAATGGTAATGAGATGGGGAGCTATTAATATCAATGGGGGCTACTCCGGGAAGAAGGTAGATATGGCACAGGCTGCAAGTAAGATGGGGCTGGACGTTTTAGCTGTTAGTGACATTCGGGTAAGGGGTGAGAAAGAAGAGGAAGTGAGAGAATACAAGGTCCACCTGTCAGGAGTCAAAGCAGGAATAGCACAATGGGGTGTAAGGCTTTACATCAGGAAAGAAATGGAACTCAGCGTAGTTGCAATTAGGTATGTAAACGAACAACTGATGTGGATAGATTTGACAGTGTCTAGCAAGAAAATTAGGATTGTGTCAGTATATTCGCATTCTGAAGGGACAGATCAAGATAAGATGGATAGTTTTTATGAGGCACTCAGTGATGTAGTTGTTAGAGTAAAGGACAAGGACAGTGTTCTGCTTATGGGTGATTTTAACGCCAGGATTGGAAATCGAACAGAAGGGTATGAAAAGGTTATGGGTAAATTTGGAGAGGATATGGAGGCCAACAGGAACGGGAAACAACTCTTGGATTTCTGTGCCAGTATGGGCTTAGTAATCACATACTCCTTTTTAAAACATAAGAACATTCACCGGTATACGTGGGAAGGCAGGGGAACCGGATCTGTCATTGGCTACATAATAACAGTTCAGGAATTCAGGAAGGCTGTGAGGGAAACACGTGTATTCAGGGGATCCTTTGATGACACTGATCATTATTTAATCTGCAGTGAAATTGGCATTATGAGGCCGAAAGTGCAGGAGGTCAGATCCACATGTAGGAGGATAAGAGTGGAGAATCTTCAGGATAAGGAATTCAGGCACAAGTACATAACAGCGGTCTCACAAAGGTACCTGTTTGTTGAATGTAGTCAATTACAGTCATTGGAAAAGGAATGGACAAGGTACAGGGACGCAGTACTAGAAGCGGCTAAAGAATGTCTTGGAACAGTAGTGTGTAAAAGTAGGATGAAGCAAACAGCTTGGTGGAATGACACAGTCAAGGCAGCCTGTAAAAGGAAAAAGAAGGCGTATCAAAAATGGCTAAATGCTAGAACTCCGGTAGACAGAGAAAGTTATGTTGAAGAAAGAAACAAAGCCAAACAGATAATTGCAGCATCCAAGAAGAAATCTTGGGAAGACTTTGGAAACAGGTTGGAGACTATGGGTCAAGCTGCTGGAAAACCATTCTGGAGTGTAATTAACAGTCTTCGAAAGGGAGGTAAGAAGGAAATGACAAGTATTTTCGACAAGTCAGGAAAACTGCTGGTGAATCCTGTGGCTGCCTTGGGCAGATGGAGGGAATATTTTGAAGAGTTGCTCAATGTAGGTGAAAATACGATCAGTAATGTTTCAGATTTCGAGGTAGAATGGGATAGGAATGATGATGGAAATAGGATCACATTTGAGGAAGTGGAGGAAATGGTCAATAGATTGCAGTGCAATAAAGCAGCTGGGGTGGATGAAATTAAGTCGGAACTCATCAAATACAGTGGAATGTCAGGTCTTAAATGGCTACACAGGATAATTGAAATGGCCTGGGAGTCGAGACAGGTTCCATCAGACTGGACAATAGCATTAATCACACCAATCTTTAAACATGGAAGCAGGAAAGATTGTAACAACTACAGAGGTATCTCTTTAATCAGCTTTGTGGGTAAAATCTTCTCAGGTATTGTTGAAAGGAAAGTGCGAGTATTAGTTGAGGACCAATTGGATGCAAATCAGTGTGGGTTTAGGCCTCTTAGAAGTTGTCAAGACCAGATCTTTAGCTTACGACAAATAATGGAGAAGTGTTATGAGTGGAACAGGGAATTGTATCTATGCTTTATAGATTTGGTTCAAACTGGCTCTGAGCACTATGGGACCTAACTGCTGTGGTCATCAGTCCCCTACAACTTAGAACTATCTAAACCTAACTAACCTAAGGACATCACACACATCCATGCCCGAGGCAGGATTCGAACCTGCGCCCGTAGCAGTCCCGCGGTTGCGGACTGCGCGCCTAGAACCACTAGACCACCGCCGTCGACATTTATATATTGGGAAAGGGCATATGACCGCGTTCCTAGAAGGAAGTTATTGTCTGTTCTACGAGATTATGGAATAGGAGGCAAACTTTTGCAAGCAATTAAAGGTCGTTACATGGATAGTCAGGCAGCAGTTAGAGATATCGGTAAATTGAGTTCATAGTTCAGCGTAGTTTCAGGGTTAAGACAAGGCTGCAACCTGTCTCCACTGTTGTTCATATTATTTATGGATCATATGTTGAAAACAGTGGACTGGCTGGGTGAGATTAAGATATGTGAACACAAAATAAGCAGTCTTGCATATGTAGATGACTTAGTTGTGATGACAGATTCGATTGAAAGTTTGCAAAGTAATATTTCAGAGCTAGATCAGAAATGTAAGAACTATGGTATGAAGATTAGCGTTTCCAAAACGAAAGTAATGTCAATGGGAAAGAGATATACACGGATTGAGTGCCAAATAGGAGGAACAAAGTTAGAACAGCTGGACGGTTTCAAGCACTTAGGATGAATTTTCTCACAGGATGGCAACATAGTGAAAGAACTGGAAGCGAGGTGTAGCAAAGCTAATGCAGTCAGTGCTCAGCTACGATCTACTCTCTTCTGCAAGAAGGAAGTCAGTACCAAGACTAAGTTATATGTGCACCGTTCAATCTTACGACCAACTTTGTTGTTTGGGAGCGAAAGTTGGGTAGATTAAGGTTACCTTATCAATAAAGTTAAGGTTACGGATATGAAAGTAGCTAGGATGATTGCAGATGCTAGTAGATGGGAACAATGGCAGGAGGGTGTCCACAATGAGGAAATCAAAGAAAAACTGGGAATGAACTCTATAGCTGTAGCAGTCAGGGCGAACAGGCTTACACGGTGGGGACATGTTACACGCATGGGAGAAGCAATGTTACCCAAGAGACTCATGGGTTCAGCAGTAGAGGGTAGGAGGAGTCGAGGCAGACCAAGGAGGAGGTACCTGGATTCGGTTAAGAATGATTTTGAAGTAATAGGTTTAACATCAGAAGAGGCACCAATGTTAGCACTGAACAGGGGATCATGGAGCAATTTTATATGGGGGGGGGGGGCTATGCTCCAGACTGAACGGTAAAGGGCATAATCAGTCTTAAATGATGATGATGATGATGATTTATTACTGTAAACGGTTATGTAGGAAAGGCTCCCCAGCTTAGTGTTCCCAATTTATATCTAATGTATTTCCTGTTTGCCCCCTTTGTCTTTATCTATTCCTCGATATTTTACCTCTTAAATCAGAGTACCACAATACAGTTAAAGATTTCATTTACTGTGTGTTTGGGTCCAAGCTAGATGGGCATCAGTTTTTCGACGTTGATTACAAACATGGTACCATTTTTGGCGACGATAATCAGTTCAAGTCTGGTGATAGGCTTGTAAGCCGATAATCGGTTAAAAAAGAAATTAATCCTGTAGAACACAAGCAGTAAAGCGCTTCTAATTTATCATTGAGTATAATAACTACAAGAATAAAATATTTTAAATCATGTGGCACCACCTCATCATCGGCAGTATCAGTGCTATGTTGAACGTTTGCGTACTTCAAAGAAGCTGAGGAATATGCCGGCGATGGCGTGGTTAATGGTAGAGCCGGTAAGGAAGTCTGACACGCCTCAGCAGAACAGACCTGACGAAGAACGACCCGCACCGACGCAGGGAGTGGACAAAAGAGAGTTTCCTTTCTCGTCTTTTTTTCGGGGGGACATCAGCCTTCATTCTGGTTTGAAGCCGATCGCCAAAAATTCCCTTCCTGTGCAAATCTCTTCATTTCAGAGTCGCACATACAAATTACGTCCTCAGTTATTTGCTGGATCTATTCCAATCTCTGTCTTCCTCTGTAGCTTTTCCACTTTACAGCTCCCTCTAGTACCATGGAAGACACTCCCTGATGTCTTAACCGATGTTCTAACATCCTGTCTTTCTCTTTGTTAGGGTTTTCCAGATATTCCTTTCTCTAAGAGTCTGAGTAGAACCTCCTCACCCCTTACCTTATCAGTCCACTTAATTTTCAACATTCGCCTGTAGCTTCACATCTCAGAACCTTCGATTCCCTTCTTTTCGAGTTTTCCCATCGTCCATGTTTCACTACCATACAATTCTGTGCTCCAGACGTACATTTTCAGAAAATTCATCCTCAAATTAAGGCCTATGTTTGATACTAGTAGGCTTATCTTGCCCAGGAAGCCTTTTTGCCAGTGCTACATTTCCTGTCATTATCAACCGCAACGTCAGAATTGCCTCTCTGTTGCCGTTACATTTCCTAAAGCCAAGTTCCCAATATTGTTTTCAATTATTCTGTATACTAGTCTCGTCAGCAACTCGGGCGTGTGAGCTGTTAAGCTGATTATGCGATAATTCTGGCACTTGTCAATTCTTGCAGTCTTCGGAACTATGTGGATGATATTTCTTCGAAAAGTCAGATCGTATGTCGCCAGACTCATACATGCTACTCACCAACGTGAATATCACTTTGTTGCCAATTCTCCCAAAGGTTTTAGAAATGGATTTTTATCCATCCCATCTGCCATATTTAATGTTAAGTCGTCCAAAGCTCTCTTAAAATCTGATTCTTTTACTGAATCTCACGTCTTTTCTAAATCGACTTCCGGTTTTTCTTCTGTCACATCAGACAAATTTTCCCCCTCAGAGAGGCCTTCAGTGTACTCTTTCCACCTGTCCGGTCGCTCTCTGAATTTAACAGTGGAATTCCCTTTGCGCTCTTAATGTTGCCACACTCGCTTTCAATGTCGCAGATGGTTGTTTTGAATTTCCTGTATGCTGAGTAGTTCCTTCAGCCATTTCCTTTCCGATTTCTTAACAGTTTGCATGCAGCCATTTCCTCTTACTTTCCTAGCACATCCTTTTTCTTTCATTCCTCAGCGACTTGTGTTACAGCATTCCTGAATTTCCCTAAACATTTTAGTAATTCCTTTTTTCGTCGATCAACTGAAGTACTGGATGATCAAAAAGTCAGTATAAATGTGAAAACTTAATAAACAACGGAACAGGCGCTCTACGGATCAAAGCGTGGAATGTCAGATCCCTTAATCGGGTAGGTAGGTTAGAAAATTTAAAAAGGGAAATTGATAGGTTAAAGTTAGATATAGTGGGAATTGGTGAAGTTCGGTGGCAGAACAAACATGACTTTTGGTCAGGTGAATACAGGGTTACAAATAGAAAATCAAATAATGGTAATGCTGGACTAGGTTCAATAATGAATAAAAAAGTAGGAGAGCGCGTTAGCTATTACACACAGCATAATGAACGCTTTACTGTAGCCAAGATAGACACGAAGCACATGCCTACTACAGTAGTACAAGTTTATATGCCAACTAGCTCCGCAGATGATAAAGAAATTGATGAAATGTATGATGAGATAAAATAAATTATTCAGGTAGTGAAGAGAGACGAAAATTTAATAGTCATGGGTGACTGGAATTCGAGAGTAGGAAAAGGAAAAGAAGGAAACACAGTAGGTGAATATATATTGGGGCTAAGAACTGAAAGAGGATGCTGCCTACAGGAAAATTAAAGAGACCTTTGGAGAAAAGAGAACCACTTGCATGAATAGCAAGAGCTCAGATGGAAACCCAGTTCTAAGCATAGAAGGGAAAACAGAAAGGTGGAAAGAGTATATAGAGGGTCTATACAGGGGCGATGTTCTGAAGGACAATATTATGGAAATGGATGAGCATGTAGATGAAGATGAAATGGGAGATATGATACTGCTTGAAGAGTTTGACAGAGTACTGAAACACCTAAGTCGATACAAGGACCCGGGAGTAGACAACATTCCATCGGAACTACTGACAGCCTTGGGAGAGCCAGTCCTGACAAAACCCTACCATCTGGTGAGCAAGTTGTATGAGACAGGCGAAATTCCTTCAGACTTCATGAAGAATATAATAATCCCAATCCCAAAGAAAGCAGGTGTTGACAGATGTGCAAATTACCGAACTATCAGTCTAATAAGTCACAGCTGCAAAATACTATCGAGAATTCTTTACAGACGAATGGAAAAGCTGGTAGAAGCCGACCTCGGGGAGGATCAGTTTGGATTCCGTATAAATGTTGGAACACGCGAGGCAATACTGACCTTAAGAAATAAGTTAGAAGAAATATTAAATAAAGGCAAACGTACGTTTCTAGCATTTGTAGACTTAGAGATAGCTTTTGACAATGCTAACAGGAGTACTCTCTTTCAAATTCTGAAGGTGACAGGAGTAAATTCCAGGGAGCGAAAGGCTATTTACAATTTGTACAGAAACCAGATGGCAGTTATGAGTCGAGGGACATGAAAGGGAAGCAGTGGTTGGAAAAGGAGTGGGATAGGGTTGTAGCCTCTCTCCAATGCTATTCAATCTGTATATTGAGCAAGCAGTAAAGGAAACAAAAGAAAAAGTACGGAGTAGGTATTAAAATCCATTGAGAAGAAATAAAAAAATTGAGGTTTGCCGATGACATTGTAATTCTGTCAGAGACACCAAGGGACTTGGAACAGCAGTTGAAAGGAATGGACAGTGTCTTGAAAGGAGGATATAAGATGAACATCAACAAACGCAAAACGAGTATAATGGAATGTAGTCGAATTAAATTGAGTGATGCTGAGGGAATTAGATTAGGAAATGAGACACTTAAAGTAGTAAAGACGTTTTGCTATTTAGGGAGCAAAATAATTGATGATGGTCGAAGTAGAGAGGATTTAAAATGTAGAGTGGCAATAAAAAATAAAGTATTTCTGAGGAAGAGAAATTTGTTAACATCGAGTATAGATTTTAATGTCAGGAGTAATTTCTGAAAGTACACTCCTGGAAATGGAAAAAAGGACACATTGACACCGGTGTGTCAGACCCACCATACTTGCTCCGGACACTGCGAGAGGGCTGTACAAGCAATGATCACACGCACGGCACAGCGGACACACCAGGAACCGCGGTGTTGGCCGTCGAATGGCGCTAGCTGCGCAGCATTTGTGCACCGCCGCCGTCAGTGTCAGCCAGTTTGCCGTGGCATACGGAGCTCCATCGCAGTCTTTAACACTGGTAGCATGCCGCGACAGCGTGGACGTGAACAGTATGTGTAGTTGACGGACTTTGAGCGAGGGCGTATAGTGGGCATGCGGGAGGCCGGGTGGACGTACCACCGAATTGCTCAACACGTGGGGCGTGAGGTCTCCACAGTACATCGATGTTGTCGCCAATGGTCGGCGGAAGGTGCACGTGCCCGTCGACCTGGGACCGGACCGCAGCGACGCACGGATGCACGCCAAGACCGTAGGATCCTACACAGTGCCGTAGGAGACCGCACCGCCACTTCCCACCAAATTAGGGACACTGTTGCTCCTGGGGTATCGGCGAGGACCATTCGCAACCGTCTCCATGAAGCTGGGCTACTGTCCCGCACACCGTTAGGCCGTCTTCCGCTCACGCCCCAACATCGTGCAGCCCGCTTCCAGTGGTGTCGCGACAGGCGTGAATGGAGTGACGAATGGAGACGTGTCGTCTTCAGCGATGAGAGTCGCTTCTGCCTTGGTGCCAATGATGGTCGTATGCGTGTTTGGCGCCGTGCAGGTGAGCGCCACAATCAGGACTGCATACGACCGAGGCACACAGGGCCAACACCCGGCAACATGGTGTGGGGAGCGATCTCCTACACTGGCCGTACACCTCTGGTGATCGTCGAGGGGACACTGAATAGTGCACGGTACATCCAAACCGTCATCGAACCCATCGTTGTACCATTCCTAGACCGGCAAGGGAACTTGCTGTTCCAACAGGACAATGCACGTCCGCATGTATCCCGTGCCACCCAACGTGCTCTAGAAGGTGTAAGTCAACTACCCTGGCCAGCAAGATCTCTGGATCTGTCCCCCATTGAGCATGTTTGGGACTGGATGAAGCGTCGTCTCACGCGGTCTGCACGTTCAGCACGAACGCTGGTCCAACTGAGGCGCCAGGTGGAAATGGCATGGCAAGCCGTTCCACAGGACTACATCCAGCATCTCTACGATCGTCTCCATGGGAGAATAGCAGCCTGCATTGCTGCGAAAGGTGGATATACACTGTACTAGTGCCGACATTGTGCATGCTCTGTTGCCTGTGTCTATGTGCCTGTGGTTCTGTCAGTGTGATCATGTGATGTATCTGACCCCAGAAACGTGTCAATAAAGTTTCCCCTTCCTGGGACAATGAATTCACTGTGTTCTTATTTCAATTTCCAGGAGTGTATTTGTATGGAGTGTTGCCATGTATGGATGTGAAACATGGACGATCAATAGTTTGGACAAGAAGAGAATAGAAGCATATGAAATGTGGTGCTACAGAAGAATGCTGAAGATTAGTTGGATAGATCACGTAAATAATGAGGAGGTATTGAATAGATTTCTGGAGAAGAGGAGTTTGTGGCACAACTTGACAAGAAGAAGCGGCAGGTTTGTAGGACATGTTCTGAGCCATCAAGGGATCACAAATTTAGCATTGGAGGGCAGCGTGGAGGGTACAAATTCTAGAGGGAGACCAAGAGATGAATACACTAAACAGATTTAGAAGGATGTAGGCTGCAGTATGTACTGGGAGATTAAGAAGCTTGCACAGGATAGAGTAGCATGGAGAGCTGCATCAAACCAGTCTCAGGACTGAAGACAACAACATGAACAACAACAATTGATTACTTTATTTATTAAGCTGGTTGTGCGATTGATCTAACATTTATCGGCACTTACCATCTTTGGAATGGTGTGGTGGATTCTACACATAGTCCTTTGGTCGCAGTCCCCCAGTGATTCCTAAGAATTACAGTGATATGTTATCTATCCCTTCCGTCCTACTTCACCTCCCTTTCTGTAAATTCTGACTCTAATACTGGCTCCCTTTTTTTCTGTAGCGACTCCAATTCTCTCTTCCAACAAGGCGTAAGAATTTTTCTCTCGTGGAGGCCTCCACATACTGTTTCTACTTATCATCTCTCTCCTCTTTGCACTCTTAACGTTACTATTGCCCCTGCTATTTACTTGATTCCTAAGTGATTTATATTGCTTTGGTCCTGTCTTTCGACGAGATTTATGTACATTCTTCTTTCGTCTACCAATTGATATGTCTTCCGTTAACCAAGGTTCTTCGCAGCTACCTTCCTTCTATCTATGTTTGTAAGTAAAAATATTCGATTGCCTTTTCAGAGATATCCAATCTTCTTCAACTAAACTGCGTACTCTGGTTTTACTTACCGCAGTATCCACATCCGTAGTGAAAACTTAAAGGGCTCTCATCATTCCTCACTACTTCGTCATCCCAGTTGACTCTACACCGAGTCTCCCAGATAATCCTCTTTAACTTCAGTCTACTGTTCATCATTACTAAATTGTAATCTGTATATACATTTTGTTCTGGATGTGTCATAAACTCAAATACCTGATTCAGAAATGACTGTCTGACCATGATGTAATCGGGTTGGAATCTTTGCGTATCTCCAGTACTTTTCCAAGTACACGATTTTGAACAGAGTATTCGAAACAAAACTCGACAATTACCATTTTGTTTGACAACACTATGAATTTACTATGGCCTTATGTTGTAAGTGGAGACAACGTTTGGCAGTTAGTACCGGATATTATTTCATACAGGGCTAATGTAGCCAAGGAGATTCACGTTCTCTACCACAATATGGTGTATTTTACTTCTCCCGAACGTGCGGTACACAAAGTTGCCGAAGTGGTGCTATCAAATTACCCTGATGTTGACGAATTAATTTCCTGTGGCAAGAAAATCTGTGTGGAAGCTCTGCTTCAGATGCAGAACTTCAAGGAATTAGCACCCTCGCTGCCCTCCGTCAACCCTCCTCCCCTCTCAACCTTCTTTTACACAGTGGGGTTCATGGATTAATGCCGCCGAGTTATACATGATCAAATTCACCAAATTAAAGATAATCTTTTGTGAGCTTCAAAACAATACTATCATACTGTGAAGGAGATCTATAGAGTCACGTTGTCTGGGAACTTGACATACATCAACAGCATGTTTTAAGTGGTATCAACAGCCATCACATGACTGACTGCTACAGGCACTTATTTCTATGGGTATTGAGTAACACGCACGGAGTATGCTGAGATCGTGAGCATAAGACTGACAAGTGCCGTAAGAAATTCCTAAGTGTTGTCCAGCGGAATCTTAGATATTCTACGATACACTGAGTTTGTGGCTTTCTTTCTGGATATGCACAACATAAAAAGACAGTGAAACAAAGCTGGTGCGCAGTGAACTTGGCACTATCAAAAAGGTTCTGACCGTGATGAGGAGAGGAGCTTTCGCTCGACAAAGCCAATACACAGAGGCAACAATAGATCTTCGAAAAGAAAACTTGACAGTGCAACCTCTGACCGAGTGCAGCTCTGCGGAAACTGATGGTTGACAAGCTGTCTTAACTAATTTTGAAATAGAAACTAAAACTTTCTGGGTTGGTAGACTACGCCACATTTCTTTTAAAAGCTCGAAATATCGATCTCTTATTCAGGCTCTCGTGATGTCCATTGCAGACTGAACACTATCATAGGCCAATGTTGCGTTCTCTTACAAAAGAGATGATTTCCGCATTTGTGGAATATGGAAAAGTGGGATACTGAATAAAAATCTTGTGCCTACTGTTCGTGGAACATCGTCACTGGAGAGTAACATGATTATTCACACGAAACTACCGAATAAGGGGGTTCTTGGCTGAATCTTTAGTGGCTACCATTGGTGAGCCTACTCCATTGGCTAGAAGGGAATCTTTCCCACACTTACATTAGAGAAGAGTTATTGACTGACAATACTCCTGCTGTTATCGGTTGGCCTTCACAGTTGGCTACAAGCGAAGTAGGTAAAGTAAGAGAGGAGGAATGCGTATCGAAAATATTATTGCCCATAAAGATGGCTTCCACAGCGAAGCTTGTATTACTCGCACGCCCCGGCCACTTATTCACTTCCTTGGCGGTGGCGGGCGACTGTGCCTGAAGCCAGTAGCCATCCTATTGAAGTTACAAGCTTTCTTAGATAATTCAATTGTTTCTCGCATTTTTCTGCTGTAAATGTTGGTTTCCTAAGCAATACATGTAGGTGATTGAAATCAAACTGAAGGCCACAGTTCTCTTGAAGTTCCGCAATCGCCGTTCTCATATACTGTTTTTGGTGCCAGTATCGTTCGTCTTCCTTAATACGTTCTTTAACAATCCTTCCCGTTTCTCCTACATGCACAGTGCAGCAGACACACGACATTTCACTGACTCCCACAATGTGGGGACACAGGTGTACCCGTTTTCATTCGTAAAAAGTCTTTTATATTGTTCTTACTGCAGAAAGCGGTCTGAATACCATTTTCTTCTGAGCACTCTACATTTGCGTCAGTGACCCCTGAAGCAAATGGTAGCTTAACGGAGTGAGAAGGCGGTTCATCGCCATTCTAGGAGCATTATTAACATAGCGCTTAAAATACCTGTCTATGGATATGTTTGAAGGCCACAGATACTGCGATGAGGAATAGTTCAGCAGGCAGGACAGATGCAAAGAAATATACATCTCTAGATAGGGCAGTCACAGACGATGGAAAGAAAGAAGTTGGTACAAAGATGGTTAGTGCGAAAAACCATATGTAACAGAAGAAATATTTCAGTTGATCGATGAAAGGAGGAGCTACAAAAATGTTCAACGAAATTCAGGATTACAGAAATTGAAGTTACTTGGGAATGAAATAAATAGGAATGGCTGCATGAAGAACGTGAAGCTATCTAAGAAGTAACGACTGTCAGACGGAGTGACTCAGCATATACAAAAACCAAACAGCCGTCGGTGAAAGTAAAAGCATGGGTTTCAATATTAAGAATCTAACGTGAATACCTCTGCTAAATGCAGGGGAGAGGACTGATAAGTGGAAAGAGTACATTGAAGGCTTCTAAAAGGGAGAAGACCCATGTGATGACATGATAGAGAAAAAATGAGGAGTCGATGTACAAGACATAGGAATCCAGTTCTAGAATCAGAATTTACAGGAGTCTTGCAAGATTTAAGGAAAGCTACAAGGGGTAGATAACATTCCAGCCGAAATTCTAAAACTGTTCGGGAAAGTGGCAACAAATCGATTATTTACGTTGGTGTGCAGAATGTGTGAGTGTATCAGTATACCGTCTCACTCTTGGAAGAAACGTCATCCACGCAGTTCCAAAGACAGCTAGAGCGACAATTGACAGAATTACCGCACAACGAGCTTAACAGATTAAGCATTCAAGTTGCTAACGAGATTACTATGCAGTAGAATGGAAAAAAAAATGATGATATGTTAGGTGACGGCTAGTTTGGCTTTAGGAAAGGTAAGGAGTCCAGACAGGCAATTCTGATTTTGGGGTAGCTAATGAAAACAAAAGCGATTAAGAATCGAAATAAATTCATGGGATTTGTCGAACTGGGAAAAGCGTTCAGTAATGTCAAATGACGCAAGATGATCGCAATTATATGAAAAACAGGGTTAAGCTATAGGGAGAGACGGCTAATAAACATTGTTTGCAAAAGCCCAGACGGAATAATAAGATTGGAAGACTAAGAACGATGTGATTGGTTAAAAGGGCTGTACGATTGTGATGAAGTCTAACCAATGACAGAAAGAAAAGAAAGTTTCAAAAGTGAAATTGATATTCGAGACGAAATGTGGTAAGATTCGCTGATGGCACTACTGTCTTCAGCGAAAGTGAGGAAGAATTACAGGAACTGCTAAATGGAATGATCAGTCTAATGAGTTCAGAATATGGACGAAGAGTAAATCTAAAAAATGCAGTTTTGGAGCACAGCATTTTATGGCTATGAAAGGCGGACTGTGGGAGTAGCAGAAAAAAAGAGAATCGAAGAATTTGGGTTGTGGTGCTGCACACGACTGTTGAAAACTAAGTGGACTGATATGGTGAAGAGTGCATATATGTTCCAGAGAACTGGTGAGGAAAGAAATACATGGAAAACACTGACAAGAAGCAGGGGCAAAATGGTAGGATCTTTATTAAAATATGATGTAATAAATTACGTAATACTAGAGGCAGCTGTAGAGCGTAAAAGCCATACAAGAAGACAGAGATTGGAATAGTCCACGAAGTAAGTGACGACGTAGGTAGTGAGTGTGTGGCGTCGCAACTAGTGCGCGATCGCCCATTTGTCTATTAAAAGCTTTACTTCAGAATGTATGTAGGCTGCATTGTAAGCCGGTAGAGTAGTATACAGTCAGTAACGGACGAGTTGTGTCCTGCAGACTGACGTCACTACAATCTGTTGCAGCTGCGCGTGTGAAAGCAGTGGAGTAGCGCTGGCAGGCCACCTACATTATACGAAATTAAAAATATTAATAGCTAATAAAGGAATAACCTGAGGAACGTCATATGTCATGTACAACCTTCTGTTGTGAAAACAAACAATATGTCAAAGTCTGAGATCAAAAATACACTCCTGGAAATTGCAATAAGAACACCGTGAATTCATTGTCCCAGGAAGGGGAAACTTTATTGACACATTCCTGGGGTCAGATACATCAAATGATCACACTGACAGAACCACAGGCACATAGACACAGGCAACAGAGCATGCACAAAGTCGGTACTAGTACAGTGTATATCCACCTTTCGCAGCAATGCAGGCTGCTATTCTCCCATGGAGACGATCGTAGAGATGCTGGATGTAGTCCTGTGGAGCGGCTTGCCATGCCATTTCCACCTGGCGCCTTAGTTGGACCAGCGTTCGTGCTGGACATGCAGACCGCGTGAGACGACGCTTCATCCAGTCCCAAACATGCTCAATGGGGGACAGATCCGGAGATCTTGCTGGCCAGGGTAGTTGACTTACACCTTCTAGAGCACGTTGGGTGGCACGGGATACATGCGGACGTGCATTGTCCTGTTGGAACAGCAAGTTCCCTTGCCGGTCTAGGAATGGTACAACGATGGGTTCGATGACGGTTTGGATGTACCGTGCACTATTCAGTGTCCCCTCGACGATCACCAGAGGTGTACGGCCAGTGTAGGAGATCGCTCCCCACGCCATGATGCCGGGTGTTGGCCCTGTGTGCCTCGGTCGTATGCAGTCCTGATTGTGGCGCTCACCTGCACGGCGCCAAACTCGCATACGACCATCATTGGCACCAAGGCAGAAGCGACTCTCATCGCTGAAGACGACACGTCTCCATTCGTCCCTCCATTCACGCCTGTCGCGACACCACTGGAGGCGGGCTGCACGATGTTGGGGCGTGAGCGGAAGATGGCCTAACGGTGTGCGGGACGGTAGCCGAGCTTCATGGAGACGGTTGCGAGTGGTCCTCGCTGATACCCCAGGAGCAACAGTGTCCCTAATTTGCTGGGAAGTGGCGGTGCGGTCTCCTACGGTACTGCGTAGGATCCTACGGTCTTGGCGTGCATCCATGCGTCGCTGCGGTCCGGTCCCAGGTCGACGGGCACGTGCATCTTCCGCCGAGCACTGGCGACAACATCGATGTACTGTAGAGACCTCACGCCTCACGTGTTGAGCAATTCGGCGGTACGTCCACCCGGCCTCCCACATGCCCACTATACGCCCTCGCTCAAAGTCCGTCAACTGCACATACGGTTCACGTCCACGCTGTCGCGGCATACTACCAGTATTAAAGACTGCGATGGAGCTCCGTATGCCACGGCAAACTGGCTGACACTGACGGCGGCGGTGCACAAATGCTGCGCAGCTAGCGCCATTCGACGGCCAACACCGCGGTTCCTGGTGTGTCCGCTGTGCCGTGCGTGTGATCATTGCTTGTACAGCCCTCTCGCAGTGTCCGGAGCAAGTATGGTGGGTCTGACACACCGGTGTCAATGTGTTCTTTTTTCCATTTCCAGGAGTGTAGTTGTATTTTGGAAGTTAGTAAAATTCCATTAAAAAAAAAGTAATTTTCCGACAGTCAAGAATTTAAATAAATACAGTGATGTAATAGTTCACATTTAGTGACTGTATACGATGATCTGATAACACTTTGAATGTTCATATATAAATTTGGGAAGTTTTTAGTTTCAGAAAACCTCTGTGACTTTTCTACAATAATAATTTCAAGCATTCTAATTAAATATGTGTATTTTGTGTTAGGGTGCGTGTGAATGAGAATGCATGACAGTATGTGGGACATTCGGCATTATTAAAAATCATTCATGTAATTCTCTAGAGGATCTGGCAAGTGTTTCAACTCTCTAACGTGGGAACGAATCCAGTAGTCGTTCCCCTACTAGTGAACGTCGGATGTCCTAGTATGTATGGTTATGTATAAGACAGCCAGAACATTCGCGACTACATAATAAATTTGCAGATGTAGAGCAAAGCTTGTAGTTAATTTTGTTTTGTTTATTTAATTAGTTTTGTGATACTTAATTTGATTACGTCACTGAGCCCTAGAGAAGTGGTTGGTGCTTGCTAGATTTTGGCGCGAGCCGCGCCCTAGAGGCGAGTTCTCATTGG
Organism: Schistocerca gregaria; assembly: GCF_023897955.1. NCBI lineage: Eukaryota > Metazoa > Arthropoda > Insecta > Orthoptera > Acrididae > Schistocerca > Schistocerca gregaria. Next base: position 369,123,633 of record NC_064924.1, read on the forward strand.
TCGTAGGTGCTGACAGACAATGAGAAGTGAGTCGGTTGGCCGCCTAGCGAGGAGATATAGTTTTGAGTGGGGGCGGGTGAGAAGAGAGTTGCGAGCTACTTTTGATAGGAGGAGGATGTGCTGGATGTGACTTTTCGCATTATGTGTAAGATGAAGTCTTGGGATGACTTCCGCGTTATGGCCCAGAGTTAATGGTATCTGGTAGTGTCCAGAAACTGTTTATGAAAACTTTACACTGTTGTGACAATGGTTATATTATTCGTGTTGATATGTAAAGCTATTCGCCGATGGCTCAAACTGACTTCTATGAGACCAACCACAAATATCTCTCAAAAGCTGACATCTGTGTATCACGTCCAAGCGCTTGTGTGTGAGGTGTAATTATTGTACACCTGAGAACACGGAATGAAATTTTGAAGGACTTTATGCACTGGTAGAGACGTGTGCCGTGTTTAATATCTTCGCAAAGTGCGTGGCGGAATTGGTGGTGCGTCACACATTCAACCGTCGGACACCAAAGCTTTACCTTTTCCGTCGATGCCTTTATGCATATCAGTTTGTGACCAGTTTACACAACTCCTTGATGGTGCATTTTCCTTTGAGCGTGTTTTGTAGTGTTTAACTGGCCATTTAGTTACGACAGTTATGGGATGGTGGATGCAGTTATGACCAAGCTCATTTGATAAAACACTCGCCAACTGTTAGGGCAAGCAAATGCTTGCAAATTAAACTTCGTTGTTTTTGAAAAAGAATAAATTCAAAATAAATACTTAACAGTCTAGAAAGGCCGTTAATTTCAAACTAACGTCATAAAAACTAATAAGTCAAACCCTGGCTGTCGTAAAATAAAAGATTTAAAAAAATGTGCCAAATGTTAAATTCAGCGACATTTGGGGTCATGATAAAATTTACTTCCTCCAGAATGACTATTAAAGGTACCAGAAATCAGGATGTTAAAGAAACAATTCCAAAGGATTTTAGTAGCCCGGGAGAATGGCGACTTGTGTCTGTGACTCTGTCCACAATTAAAGCCACAAGCGGAAATTTTACAAGATTGCGTTTTTTCGGCACAAAACGGTATAAAAAGATGATAGTAAAGTAGAAACTGTGTAAAGAATACAGAACGTAAACAGTTTCTACATGTATAATCGTAGACAAAGAAGTTCTTTGCTTCTTCCAAGTCAACGGATCTGTACACACATTCAGACAGCTAGTTAATTTGCTCAATGTGGGTTGCGACCACCTGTGGCAGCAATACAGGCCTGACATGGCAATAACGCCCATTCCTCCTGCAGAGCTTCTCATAAGTCTTGGAGAGTGGTTCGTGGGTGCTGACGTGATGCAACCAATCTCCTAAGTGCGTGCCAGACATTCTCAAAAAGTGGTTCAAATGGCTCTAAGAACTATGGGAGGTCATCAGTCCCCTAGATATAAAACTACTTAAACGTAACTGACCTAAGGACATCACACACATCCATGCCCGAGGCATGATTCGAACCAGCGAATGTAGCAGCAGCACGATTCCGGACTGAAGTGCTTAGAACCACTCGGCTAAAGCGGCAGGCTCCTGACATTCTCTATGGGATTCAAACCGGGAGAGTAATGTCTTCTGTTTCCCAGGAAACATTAACCACTCGTGCCTTATGAGGTCGAGCGTTATCGTCCATTATTACCACGTCTGGGCCAACAGCACCTGACAACAACTGCACGTGACGTTCCAAGATCTCGTCATAATATATGACAGGAGTTAAATCATGCTTCCTGAAGAGGTGTTTAAGTGGCCAACATAATCCGTGCCCACACCATTGGGTATCCTCCAAGACATCTCTCTCTTTCCAAAATGTTTGGGATCCAGAATCGTGTTCCACGTTCTCACCGGATGCGAATCAGTCGAGCATCACTCTCCAGACCAAATCTTGACAGATGTGTCAGAAGCACATTGGCCCCTTCTTGTGGTATGTTCACGACTCCACTCTAAACGTAATCTGTGAAGAAGCGTCAGAAACACACATACAGCCGGTCTCCGACAGTAAAGGCTACTCTGCCGAAGCCTTTTGTAGACCGTTTCCCTCCATATAACACAGCCATCAGGTGCTGTGAGGTCACATGTCAGTTGCCGTGCAGTGCTAAGGCGGAACCGTCGTGCCCTTACAGCCAAATCATGGCCATCCCTTCCTGACGTCACTCGTAGTGAGCCCTGTGTTGGTCTTTTGTATATAGTTTCGTTCTCTATAAACTGACATCACGTCCCAGAAACAACAAAAGACTTCTCATTTTGCCATCGCGCCATGTCAGTTTGGGACTATTCTGCTTCCATTCTTCCTAAGGCCCTCCGCTGCAGACAGTCTGACAGGCGTCTTCTCTGTGCCATACTGCACTAACTGTGAATGCGAACAAAGCGATTGTGGATGGGGGATTGGTTGGCAAACAATATCCAGTTTGATAAGTGCCCTGACGTCATCGTTGGCGTGGTTGTCCGTTGACCAAATGCAGTCTTCTGAGCAGAACGTGATCGTTCGGACATCTTTTGACAGTTTGTATGATCATATCATGAATTAGACGCAGGACAGGGAAATAGTGATTTGTTGCTTTAATTTTGGACGCCAGTGTAGAATATTGTAAGTAATGAGCCGATTACAATACCCAGAGCAGGAACTGATAGCATACTCCGTGCACACCCGTCCACATGCAGACCACAGCGAACCCCAGTCGCCCGCTGGCCGTTGAGGCTTACTATGCACAGACAAAAAGCGACGGCCACCTTTAATTTCCTGTCTCTCGCGCCAGAAACGCGCGCCTCCTTCTTCATCGCACTGCTGTCCACTCCACGCTGGGCAGCCAGCGCCCTCTTTCCAGGTCGGAAGCGTCACTCAACTATAGACTCAACAGTGAGGATGGTTGACTGTCGTCGGGCAACCACTAATAATGAGCGTTCCGAACATACCCACAATCAAGTTAGTTGTTTTGTTGGTCTCAGTGTATTGTGTGTAATCATTAGCATAATTTGTAAGATGGGGTTGAACGACAGCGTTCAGTCGAGGGTTAGTTTGACCTGCACCACCGTTTCAGTTGAGTAGGATGGTTGTCAGTGGATAAACAAAAATGTTGCTAGCAGAAACAGAATTTTTTTCATACTAAAATTTTTGAGTGTATTTTGGAAATAAGTCACACTGAAAGATTATCTCCAAGAACAGGAACTTGATATACGGTACTGGTTTTTCTTTCATGTTGCAGTGCTGGTAAAGTAGACAGTGTTTTCTTCGTATTTGTATACCTTGCTACACAGATAAGTTTGACTTCACCATATTCCCAATAGACGAAACTTTTCCGCCGTTAGGGAGCACTTTACAGTTGAACAACAGAAAATAGTTCATTTCTCTCCAAGGGAATTTTAGTGAAGGAGAACATGCGCTCCGCCTACTACAACAGAAACCGTCAGCGCTTTACAATCAATGGAGGGCTACAGGAGATGGCGTTTCCGCCATATCTCAGAATGTTGCCTGTGTGCTAGCTAGTGATTTACTGCGTTTGAAGGACGAGTTCGCGATAACCCCGGACTCGCTCACAAATCATTACCTTCACGCTCTGGTATGGCCGTGTAGTTGTTCCTGACAACAACGAGAGCAGCAGCCACAACAACACAACAGCAAGAACACACAAAGCGACAGGCAACAAAGGCTGTTGGAGATTAATAATGGGCATGGCCGTAACGAGTTCTGCTCTGTGCAGCGCTAGTTGAGAGAGAACAGCGGGTCGGCCACCACCTTCAGAAGTCAGTCAGAGCGCGCCCTTTCCTTCCTAATGATTCTCAGTGAGACACCTACTGCAGGAGCCGTTCCCCACTAACTTAACTCGCACAAAAGAAAAACCCAAGCATATATATTTGAATAATAGCTGGGATACCAGCATTGCATTTATCCGCAGGCTTTGAATTTGGAAAGTGTGTACAGTTCAAAATCTATCTTGTTGTTTTACATTGCTAGAAAAATGTACATACTTTAAAAGTCAATGATCTTTCATCAGTATTCATTGTATCATCGCCACAATTATCATTATTGTAATCTGATCTATATTTATCCCACCCGGAATGGCCGCGCGGTTTGAGTCGGATTGCGTGGCCCCACTGGCCGGAGCTTCGGGTCCTCCCTCGGGCATGGGTGTGTGTGTTGTTCTTAGCGTAAGTTAGTTTAAGCAGTGTGTAAGTCTAAGGACAACTGATCTCAGCAGCTTGGTCCCTGAGGAATTCACACAGTATGAACTCTGGAACATTTAATCTATATTTATGTAGAACAGAGGTGTATGTCAATTTCTTACCTGCATGATTTGTCTAAATCATTTCTGCCCAATCTAAACACAGTGCCCGCATCATGATATTAGACGAGAGGTCTCTACCTATTGCTAAATACACTACTGATCATTAATGCAGATGATAAACGGGTAATCATTGGACAAATATATTATACCTGAACTGACAAGTGATTATATTTTCACGCAATTTAGGTGCATAGATCCTGATAAACCAGTACCCAGAACAACTACCTCTAGCCGTAATAAAGGCCTTGATACGCCTGGGCATTTAGTCAAACAGAGCTTGGATGGCGTGTACAGCAACAGCTGTCCATGCAGCTTCAACATGATACCAAATTTCATCAATAGTAGTGACTGGAGTATTGTGACGAGCCAGTTGCTCGGCCACCATTGACCAGACGTTTTCAATTGGTGAGAGGTCTGGAGAACGTGCTGGGCAGGGCAGCAGTCGAACATTTTCTGTATCCAAAAAGGCTTGTACAGGACCTGCAACATGCGGTCGTGCATTATCCTGCTAAAATGTAGGGTTTCGCAGGGATCGAATGAAGGGTAGAGCCACGGGTCGTAACACATCTGAAATGAACACTGTTCAAATTGCCGTCAATGCGAACAAGAGATGACCGAGACGTGTAAGCAATGGCACCCCATACTATCACGTCGGGTGATATGCCAGTATGGCGATGACCAATACATGCGTCCAATGTGCGTTCACCGCGATGTCGCCAAACACGGATGCGACCATCATGATACTGGACACTACCCTGGATTCACCCGAAAAAATGACTTTTGCCATTCGTGCACCCAGGTTCGTCGTTAAGTACACCATCGCAGGCGCTCCTGTCTCTAATGAAGCGTCAAGGGGAACCGCAGCCATGGTCTCCTAGCTGATAGTCCATACTGCTGCAAACGTCGTCGAACTGTTCGTGCAGATGGTTGTTGTCTTGCAAAAGTCCCCATCTGTTGACTCAGGGATCGAGACGTGGCTGCACGATCCGTTACAGCCATGCGGATAAGATGCCTGTCATCTCGACTACTGGTGATACGAGGCCGTTGGGATCCAGCACGGCGTTCCGTATTACCCTCCTGAACCCACCGATTCCATATTCTGCTAACAGTCATTGGATCTCGACCAACACGAGCAGCAATGTCGTGATACGATAAACCGCAATCACGATAGGCTACAATCCGTCCTTTATCAAAATTGGAAACGTGATGGTACGCATTTCTCCTTCTTACACGAGGCATCACAACAACGTTACACCAGTAAACGCCGGTCAACTGCTGTTTGTGTATGAGAAACCGGTTGGAAACTTTCCTCATGTCAGCACGTTCTAGGTGTCGCCACCGGCGATAACCTTGTATGAATTCTATTAAAAACTAATCATTTGCATGTCAAAGCATCTTCGTTCTGTCGGTTTAATTTTGCGTCTGTAGCACTTCATCTTCGTAGTGTAGCAATTTAAATGGACAGTGGTGTATCGCAGTTACTTCTCTGTAAGAACCGTCGTCCACCTCGGACGGTCCATTGTGACAACACGCCGATTCCTTTACTTATACAGTCATAACGCTGAAAGTTTCTTCCATTTTTATCCTACGTGTACTTCATAAATCACTACTTGCTGAAATTCTGCAGTTAGAGTGAAAGGTCATCTACAGCTTGTACAATAACCTGACTGCCTTTACAAGAGTTGTAGGGCATGAGACTGAGACGGTAGTTGTGAAAGAAAGTTAGGGAAATCATCAAGATACTTATAAACTTTTCTCAAAAACATTCTTGATTTTTGGGGAGAAACACATCAAAAATATTTAATGGAATGAACAATGAATGCCCGGGAATAAGCGGCGACCACAGCTGCACCCCCACCCCCCCACCCTCCTCTCCCACCACCACGACCGCCGCCGATAGTTCTCACGCAAAGGAAAAATCAGATGTTTTTCCATCAAGAAAATTATTTGAAAGTCGATAGTACATAGGTTTTCAACTTGGTCGTAATTTTAAATTTTTATAACCATTTACAAGTCGCCACTGGTCTTCGAAAATATTTCAGAACTGCACCCCCCCCCCCCCCCCTTTCTCCAACAAAACATTATAAGGGCGTCCTTGTTGAGAGATGAGAATGGCTTTTCAGGTAGAAGTAATTTTTTTTTCAAGTAATTTAAATTAAGTAATATTTTATACCGCAATTGGTCTACAAACAGGGGATAAATTTTGCTATACTGACAGTAAAGTAGCTTACATGGCCAAAGACAGAAACTTCAAAATAGAGACTAAAGCACTAAGAACAGAATTTCAAAAAGCTACGTTAGCATAGGAATCCGGATACTCTCTCATACGAGTGCCAGGGAGAAGACAACCAAGAGGGAGAGACCTCCAAAAATAGATTGAAAACAAGGGAATGGTAACATTCATCGAGTCGGCGTGCGGAATGTCGCAAGTCTGAATGAGTTCCGTAAGATTCTGAAGAGAAAGAAATAAGGATACAATAGGGAGCAGTGAACCTAAGTGCAAAGAAGAAAAGTACTTCTGACAAGAGGAATACATGTAACAGCACAGCAATATAAAAGGATATCATGGAAGTGAATTTAGTCATCAAAAGGAAATTAGGACAGAGTGTGAGGTACAGCGAACTTTTGTGTTATAGATTTATTTTCTTAAGACACAAATGAATTAAAGGCATTGGCAACGACTGGACATTTATTTTAATCAAATAAGGATTGATTTTCATGAGAATCAACAGCAAATTGGTGCCAAAGACAATAGATTAGGTATTCTTGATTTCACAAGCTGACGACGAGGAGATACAGCTAACACGTCGGGGTGCAGAGCGTGTAATGTAGTACCTAAAAGGAGAAATTTAATAACCGCAAGTGATCGCAACGGTACAGTAGCCAGTGGAGTACAAAACAGAGGCGTGGAATAATATGAGTTCCACTATGTGAGCAAATGTATCCGGACACCTGGCTGAAAATGACTTAAAAGTTCGTTGCGCCCTCCATTGGTAATGCTGTAATTTAGTATGGTGTTGGCCCATCCTTAGCTTTGATGACAGCATCTACTCTCTGAGGCATACGTTCAATCAGGTGTTGGAAGGTTTATTGGGGAATGGAGGCCCATCCTTCACGGAGTACTGCACTGAGGGGAGGTATCAATGTCGGTCGGTGAGGCCTGGCACGAAGTCAGTGTTCCAAAACATCCCAAAAAGTGTTCAATATGATGCAGGTTTGTACTCTCTGCAAGCCACTCCATTAGAGGGATAATGTAACCACTCTGCCACAGGCTGTGCACTATGAACAGGTGCTCGATCGTGTTGAAAGATGCAAACGCCATCCCCGAATTGCTCTTCAACAGTGGGAAGCAAGAAGATACTTAAGACATCAACCTAGGTCTCTGCTGTGATAGTTCCACGCAAAACAACAAGAGGTGGAAGCCCCCTCCATTAAAAATACGACCACTCCATAACACCACCGCCTCCGAATTTTACTGTTGGCACTATACACGCTGGCAGATGGCGTTCACAGGTCATTCTTAATACCGACACCCTGCTATCGGATCGCCACGTTGGGTACCGTGATTCGTCAAACCACACAACGTTTTCCCGCTATGCAATCGCCAAAAGTTTGCGCTCCTTACACCAAGAGGGGCGTCATTTGGCACTTACCGGCGAGGTGTGTGGCTTATGAGTAGCCGTTAGACCATAAAATCGAAGTTCTCCCAAGTTTTCCCATCTCCCACCGAGCTGTCATAGTACTTGCAGTGGATCCGGATGCACTCTGAAATTCCTGTGTGATGGTCTTGATAGACGTCTGCCTATTACAAATTATGGCCCTCTTCAACTGTCAGCGGTCTTTGTCAGTCAACAGGCGAGGTCGGCTTGTAACTGTTTGTGCTGTACGTGTCCCTTCACGTTTCCACTTCCCTATCACATCGGCAGCAATGGACCTAGGCATGTTTAGGAGTGTGGAAATCTCGATTACAGCTGTATAACGCAAGTGACCCCCAATCACCTGACCACGTTCGAAGGCCGTGAGTTCCGCGGAGTGCCCCATTCTGCTCTCCCACGATGTCTAATGACTAATGACAACGGAACCTTCCCATCACCCCCCCCCCCACCCCCAGATTTTGTTATAAGTTGGCACAGTGGATAGGCCTTGAAAAACTGAACACAGATCAATCAAGAAAACAGGAAGAAGTTGTGTGGAACGGTGAAAGAAATAAGCAAAATATACAAACTGAGTAGTCCATGCGCAAGATGTGCAACATCAAGGACAGCGTGGGCTTACGAGCGCCGTGGTCCGTGGTTAGCGTGAGCAGCTGCGGAACGAGAGGTCTTTGGTGCAAGTCTTCCATCGAGTGAAAAGCCTACTTTCTTTATTTTCGCAAAGTTATGATCCATCCGTTCGTTCATTGACGTCTCTGCTCCCTGTAATAAGTTTAGTGTCTGTGTTTTGCGACCGCTTCGCAAAACCGTGCTATTACTAGAGGAAAGTATGTGCCTCTCCAATGGGAACCGAAAACATTTGATCGCAAGGTCCTAGGTCAACCGATTCCTCCACAGGAAAACACGGCTGATATATTCTATACGACACTGGTGACGGCATGTGTGTCACATGACAGGAATATGTTGTCGACCAACCTAACTGTTATACGGAAGAAGGGCTACAAAAATGTTAATGATGGGGCATGAGTACACCAATACGTGTCTCCCAGGAATGAAAGAATTAGGAAGTGCACAGAGACCAAGGCGAAGACGCTGCAGGAAACAACGAAGAAAGGAAGTTCGTAGGGAGGATGTATTCGGTTTATGGAACGTCGAAAAGCACTGCTTCCCATATTAACAATGCAAGGAGAATTTCACTAGTATGTGACAAAATAGAAGCAGAAATGGCAGTGGATTTAGAAGACACAGGGAATCTAATTGGAGTAACATTTTTACCAACTTTAGGTAACTTTAGCTCAAAAAGACCTTGAAGCAGAATCATCGTTCTTTTAAAATTGCTAAAATCATTTTGTGGTAGTGGCAACCAAACGACTAATCAGACTAGCATGAGGATGTTATGAGTCTGGAGACCTGAGGAAACATATTATCCACACAAGTGCAACAAGTTTCGAAAAGTTACGCATTCAATTTACTGACAACAATAATGTACAGAAGAAGATAACGATTAGTTTGACTGTGTGAGCGGTAAAGAAAATAGAGAAGCATTTCTGGCGTTGTGCTTGATAATGGAAGCAAATCTTAAGAAAAGTCAGGACGTGCTCAAAAGTTTTCGGCACTGTTCAATACAGCAAGATGTTCAAAACTCTCGTGAAAATGAGTAACGTATAGGAAATGACGTGTAATATACAATATGACTGGAAGCCATAGGAAAAGAACAATGGAAGTCCAAGAACCAAGTTCTGATACAATCAAACATTGCCTTTAGATTCAAGTAGAAAATTTTTGGAATGAGGAAAAACGAGATAAGAGAGGAATCGGAGCAGTTGAAATATGTACTACAGATGGATGTTTAGAACTGGATTGACTGATAAGACTTGAGGAGATTATGAGTACAAAATTGACAGTAAGATGGGAAAAGTTGATAGGCCATGTGTTAACGTTTCAAGGAAACGTTTTATGGACATAAAATGGATAAAGGTTGCGTTGTGGCGGGGCAGGGTCGGTCGTCTGCATTTTTGTTAACGCTATCGTTTTGTCCACGTACCACGATAGGATTCTAGCCGACGTCAGTTCACTCTGTGGTAGCAGATACGTGCTAGGCAGTTGTAAAGCAGCGTTGATGAAACCACCATATAATACCTACCACACAGAGGCCGCGTAACTCTAGTTGAAAACCCGTTCCTGAAAGTTCATGATTAAAAAACCGGGCGTTCGGGATCTTTAGTCTACTTGCAGAAAAGAGTTTAACATTAGATTAACTCTGCATTTTATTCATATCAAGTCCGTATTTAATATGGTAAAACGTTATCAGACAAAGTGCACTGTCTGTATAAGAAATATTCACTCTCAAAGTACACAGAATTTAGTAAATCCGACCCGACTAATTTCTACCAGTTACAGACCCTCAACTATTAGCGAGTTAAACATTCGGCCGTCTCAGTGGCCTTCTTGTAAGCGGTTTCCGTACAGACCACGAAACACGCCACGCGGAGTTGTTACTGCGACCAGAAAATTCACACCCTCATATTTCTCAAACTATTTACGTATAAACACCACACATTCCTTAATATGTTTGTAACACCAGTCGCTTCAGTCACGATATGTTCGGACCGAAATAGGCTCACTATTTTCTCATATAACAGAGTATTTGTAAGGAGCGATCTGTCTTCGTGTCGTGCGTAGACCGCCTCGCAGGCGACTGCACTCGAGGTACCCTCCTATATGCCCGCTCCTCTTTTCGTGTACGAGCAGCTTAATTGTGATTGGCTGTTGATCTAAACGACCGAACGTTCCTCCCTGATCATTCTCACGGCAAATCTTGCCTTATCCAGTCTCTAATTGGATAGTAATTAATGTCAGCAAAACTTCAAATTCTTGTATTTTGTTTAATCTAAATAAGCGAAGTGTGAAATATTCTTCAAATTGATAAATAAACTTGTTACGCCTCTAACTTCCATTCTGGCTACTTCTATACAAAAGCAAGCACACACTGACTTACGTCACCTGAATCGTGGTTGCAACGTAACTTTCCCACGGTTGGTTTGTACAAGGTTTTACGTAAAATGAAATATTAAATTTTAACATTTGTCCCATATAGATTCTCTGAATCATTCTCACGCACTCACACGGCAAAATATAATCACATAATAATTTTGACCGATATTCGTATTACGTAATGCACAGTTTTAAAAAGGAAATTCTGATTAATTAATTTTTATGCACTGATAACTTTGGAATGTCTTCAAATGATAAAGAAAGTCAATCTGTAATTGTTCCTAACTTGATTTTAAAAATCAAGCGTACGTCTTAGGAGTTTAGGTAATTCTCTTTATCTCCAAAACCGTAATAAATAAAAATCTGAAATTTTGACAGCATCATCCCATTAATAACAAACGGCTGTGTACCAAATTTGAACAAAATCGGATAATAACTAATATGGATTCGTAGAGGGTATGAATCTTCTTATCGGCTGAATGTTACGCTAAGCAGTTACCACGGCAGGCAGCGTCAGCTGTGATGTGAGCAAAGCGAAAAAAAAACATAATCATCCTGCAGCCACAGTACTTGACGGCTACGTGCCTTACTGCAACTAATGTCATCTTGCTGCATTTCTGTATGTGGGTATGTCAATTTTTTGGGCCAATTTCGACAACTTCAAGCACATACACTAGATCAAACAAAATGCATAATTTAATATTTGACTCAGTAAAATACATGATAAAGCAACTTGCACTTTGAATTTCACTAAGGCTAGAATATCTTGGAGTAGGAATTAAATTTCAAGGAAAATAAATAAGACATTGAACCTTGCCGATGACACTGTAATTCTGTCAGAGGCAGGAAAGCAATTGGAAGAGCAATTAAACTGAATTTACAGCGTCTTGAAATGAACATATTACGTGAAGACAACAGAAGCAAAAGAAGGATAATGGAACGCATTTGAATGAAATCAGGTGATGCTGAGAGAATTAGGTTTTGAAACGAGACGCTGAAAGTAATAGACGAGTTTTGTTATTTTCGCAGCTAAATAGCTTATGGTGGTTGAAATAGAGAGGATATAACACGCATTTGGAAATGGAAAGAGAATTGTTTCTGAAGAAGAGAAATTTGTTAACCTGGAACATAGATATAAGTGTTAGGACATCTTTGTCGAACGTATTTGTCTGGAGCGTAGCCATGTATCGATGAGAAACATGTAGACGTTTTATCTGTTGTACTACAGAAGAACGCCGAGGATTAGATGGGTGTATCGCCTAACTAACGAGAAGGTACTGAGCAGCATCGGGAAGACAAGAAATATGTTGCACAATCTGACTAAAATTTTTTACTGTGAGGGAAATACGAGGGATAAATGTTGTCGATGGAGAAGAAGAGATGAATGCATTGGGCAGATACAGAAGAATGTACGTTGTCGTAGTTGTCTGGTAATGAAAGGGCTAGCACAGGAGAAAGCATGATGGAGAGCTACATCAAACCAGTCTTCGGACTGAAGACAGCAACAACTATAATAACAGTGGAAAGATATATAACACCAAAAATAGTAACACAAATACAGAAGAACAATAAGAAAATTCACAGTAATAAATCTTGGCACAGAGTACCAAAGCCTAAAATATACTCAAACAAATGCCAAAATCTTAATTAACATTAAATAGCCATCAACTACAGAGCAGAAATCATCAAAACAATACAGCAGCCCCGGTTATCCTCTGCTGGGTACAATAAAAGAGAAAAATAAAACTAAATCCAAGAAGCAAGTAGATATTGAAGTTTCATTGTGCTCAACATCAATAAAATAACATTTTCCTACTGTAGTACGCAAGGTTCTATAGTCTCCTAACCGTGACTGAATCTTTGTTAACTTAATATTGCCATCCAGACACATTTGTCCAAAATACAAGACCACACTGATAAGAATCGGTACAATTTTCTTAAATCGAAAACAGATCGCATCGAACAACACTAGATTGGGTTGGGTTGTTTTGGGGGAGGAAACCAGACATCGAGGTCATCGGTCTCACCGGATAAGGGAAGGACGGGGAAGGAAGTCGGCCGTGCCCTTTCAAAGGAACCATCCCGGCATTTACCTGAAACGATTTAATGAAATCACGGAAAACCTAAATCAGGATGGCCGGAGACGGGATTGAACCGTCGTCCTCCCGAAAGATTTAGGGAAGTCACGGAAAACCTAAATAAGGATGGGCGGACGCGGGATTGAACCGTCGTCTTCCCAAATGCGAGACCAGTGTGCTAACCACTGCGCCACCTCGCTCGGTCGAACGGCACTAGACTCCTAGTCACATTTCTTTCCCTGGATACATGTAGCCAAGTTCCGTCTGCAGCTCCACACCAGAACGATATCCAATGTTGACAGCAAGCCACCGGCCAGCCCCAACTGCAAATCCTCAAGGCTGCCTCGTTGTTTTACTTCATGATTTCCTACTTTGCCACGTCCAGGCAACTGCTCTCTCCCCCTTCCCCCCGAAATTGCTACTTGAGTTGCTTTCTGGATTGGCGAATTCATACTACCACCCCACGTGGCTCCCTCAAATGATGGCTCTATTCTCCATCTCCATGTATACCGTTCCGCTATCATGTCCAAGTCACTGAACCAACTATTTTGGGGCACATAAATGCTCAACCGCTACTCGTCGACTGCTGTGGCACCGCACCGTAAGGTGTTGTTCACGAAACCCCTTTATGCTGCTTTCCTCACTCAGATGTGACTTCTTTATCCTCCGGTCCTCAAGGCGACATTGGTAGCCCATTCCCTAAGGCACTGCTGCTTGCCAGAGAACGTCGCGAGAACCTGTCACTCTGGTATTAAACAAGACTGTGAGGTGCACCCTGCCTGTCCCAGTGCCATGTACGTCTTGTCTGCCTGTACTGCCCATAGCTTCAGTCACTGGTTCCAAGTTGATGTCACCGACTAACTGCGGCTCACTCCCCAAGAGCAGACGGCTCCTCGCTGTGACAGCACACGACTCCACTCCTCCAGGTGACACAGTAATTGGCTGTTTTTATATCGTAACATGCACTACCGCGGTAGACGTGTACGACACTGCTGGCACCAACAACCAAGAGAGGCAGAAATTTGACTGGGATCATCGACTCCCGGAACAACTTCCATGGTATTTGATAAAACTATAGATGGAACTGTGGAGGAAGACCGAGATTGGAATGTATTCTTCTTTCTATTTTTTGTTGCGCCTTTGCTTTGCATCGGCGAAGGGGTGGCACTATATTTAACGGATTTGGATGGATTTATTTGAGTTGTGCCCAGATGCCCTCTCGTGACGGAATAGACTCTACGACACAAGAAAGAGGAAAAAACGTGCGTCACGAAAGACCAAATGGTATGAAAATTGGTACTCAAACAAATGATTACAACTTTAGAAAAATCAGACAATATATTAAAGAGAAAGAGTTTCACAAATTGAGCATGTGATTAAGGTGGTGGTCCACCTCTGGCCCTTATGTAATCAGTTGCCCGGCTTTGCATTGATTGACAGAGTTGTTAAATGTCCAGGGATAGAGTGCCAACTCTTGTCGAACTGCTGGATCATCAAAATACCGAAATGGTTTGAGGCCCCTACCCATAATGCTCCAAATGTGCTCAATTGATGAGCGATACGCTGACCTTACTGGTCAAGGTCGGGTTTGGCAAGCACGAAGACAAACAGTAGAAACTCTCGACAAGTGCGAGCGGGCGTTACCTTGCTAAAACGTGAGCCTAAGATGTCTTGCCATGAACGGTAACTAAACGAGTTATAGAATAGCATCGACGTACCGCTGTGGTGTAAGGGCGCTGCGGAGGAGGACCAACGGGGAACTGCTATGAAACTACACGGCACCCCAGACCATAACTCCTCGTTGTCGGGCCGTACGGCGGGCGACAATCGGGTTGGTATCCCACTGCCGTCTGGGTCGTCTCCAGACACGTCTTTGCTGGTCATCGGTGCAGAATTCGAAGAATTCGTTATCTTGAATAAAACATTCAGTTTTCGGAAGTTGTGATCGTTCGGTACCATTCGGAAAAGTCATGCATTTTGCACCGCTTTCAACTTTTTATTTGTCTTATAGCGTACTTGCATTCCGTCTGTCTGCTTGTAGTGTTATACATATGAAAGTGAGTGAGCGTTTTGTAAATGTTTGCGAATTGTGTAACAGAGATGGGTTTGAATATCAGCCTGGTATATGCCTAGTAGGACTTGGAAAACGCCTACGAAACCATTCGCAGGATGGCTGGCACACCGGCCGATATAGTTAATCCGCTAGGCGAATTCGATCCTGGCCGGTGTATCTCCCCGTGGCGGAAGCAATGCTATAAAAGCGCCGGTCTGTCCAGGTAGTAGAGACTGGAACATATTCAACTAATAATTGGATACAGCTGCTCGTCTTGTATGGACGATGTTGACAGAGGTGCGAATTTCGTGGTAGGCTGCATCAAACCGTTAAGAAAACAGATGAGTTAAAACATGCGTAGAAAAAGCAAGTTTGGCTGCCATTTGGAATAGGCACTCTACTGAAATCCACTTGGAATAATGGCGGAAGCATTGGTTCGTATTCATAAATGGCTCAAATGACTCTAAGGACTATGGGACCTAACATCTGAGGTCATCAGTCCCATAGACTTAGAACTACTTAAACCTAACTTAAACCTCTCTAACCTAAGGACATCACACACATCCATGCCCGAGGCAGGATTCAAACCTGCGACCGTAGCAGCAGCGTGGTTCCCGACTGAAGTGCCTAGAACCACCCGGTCACAGTGGCCGGCTTCGTTTTGATATAAGAAACAGTTCATAGGATACATCGTAGAGTTATTTCTTATACACCAAATCGACAAAGAAACTGATATAGGCATACGTAATCAAATACAGGGTTATGAAAACAGGCAGAATACGGCGCAACACCTATAATATAAGACAACAAGTGTCTGGCGCAGTAGTTAGACTGGTTACTGCTGCTACAGTGAAGTGGGGACTTTCCCGTACGACAATTCCATGAGTGTACCGTGAATATCAGTAATCTGGTAAAACATAAAATCTCTGACATCGTGGCGGCCTGAAAAAGATACTGCAAAAACGGCTCTAACGACAACATTGTGAGAGAAGTGAAGCCCTTCCGCAAATTGCAGCATATTTCAATTCTGGGCCATGAACAAGGGTAAACGTGCGAACCTTTCAAAGAAACATTATCGATATGGGCTTTCGGAGCTGAAGGCCCACTTCGGTATCCTTGACTGTACGACACAAAGCTTCACGCCTCGTTTGGGCCCGCCAGTACCGCCATTGGACTGCTGATGACAGGAAACATGTTGCGTGGTTGGACGCGTCTCGTTTCAAATAGTATCGAGCAGATGGACGTGTACGGGTATGGAGATAACCTCATAAATCTACGGATCCTGCATGTCAGCAGATGACTTTTCAGGCTGCTGGAGGCTCTGTAATGGTGAGTGTCGTGTGAGCTGTAGTGATATGGAACCCCTGATACGTTTAGATACGACTTTCACAGGTGGCACGTCCGTAAGCTTCCTGTCTCATCACCTGCATCGATTCATGTCCATTGTGCATTCCGACGTACTTTGGCAATTCCAGTAGGAGAAAGCGACACCCCACACGTCCAGAACTGCTACAATGTGGCTTTATAATCACTATTCTGAGTTTAAACACTTCCGCTGGCCACCAAACTCCCCGGACATGGACGTTATTAAGCATATCTGGGATGCCTTGCAAAGATCCCCATGCGTCCTACTCTTACTGATTTACGGGCAGCCCTGCAGGATTCATGACGTCTTTTACCTCCAGCACTACTTCAGACATTAGTCGAGTCCATGCCATGTTGTGCTGCGGCACCGTGTTCGCGGGGGCCCTAGACGATATGAAGCAGGTGTACCAGTTTTCAGTATTTGAGCATCCAACCACTAATACAAGGAACATAATCTCCGACAACGTATTTCGGGAGTGAGGGTCCTATCATATAGCTGTCTAAGATAATCTTAAGTAAACTTTTCAAACGCAAAGGGGCCTTTATTGTATTTTGTATCATCAAAAATCTGACTTGTTTTGTGCTTCAAGCCACGAATTTCTCTCGTGCCAACATCGCCATTTCCCTACGTCCTCAATTATTTGATAGATACATTTCTCCCCTCCACAGCTCCCTCTAGTATCAAGTAAGTTATTTCCTGATCTCTTAAGAAATGTCCTGTCTTCCTGTCCCTTCTTCTTATCAGTGTTTTGCATATATTCCTTTCCCCTTTAACTCTGCCAAGAACCTTCTCATCTGTAATCTTTTCATTCGACTTGATTTTCAACATTCATCTCTAGCGCCATATTTCAAATGCCTCGATTCTCTTCCGTCCCGGTTTTCCACTTGTTGATGCTTCACTACCACACAATGTTGTGCTCCAAAAGTAGATTCTCATAATTTTCATCCTCAAATTAGGTTGTTTCTTTGACAGGAATGCCTTTTCGGCCAATGCTAAACTGCTTCTATGTTCTCCTTGCTGTACCCATCATTGGTTATTTTGCTATCTAGGTATCAGAATTTATTAACTTCGTCTACTTTTTGATTCTCAGTGCTAATGTTACGTTTCACGCTGTTCTCATTTCTACTATTTCTCTTTACTTTAGTCTGTCTTCAGTGTTCTTTCAGTCCTTACTATCCACTTATTAGTCTGTTCATTCCATTCAGCAGATCCTGTAATTGTTCTTCATTTTCACTGAGTATAGCAATGTCATCAACAAATCTAATTTTTGATATCGTTTCACCTTGAACTCTAATCCCAAACTGGAACCTTTATCTTACTTCCATCACTGTTTCTTCGATGTGTAGAATGAACAGTAGGGGCGAAAGACAATATCCCTGTCTTCAACGGTTGTTATTGGAATCATTTCATTCTTGTTCTTCCATTGTTATTTCTTGCTCTTGATGCTTGTACATATTGTATCCGTCTTTCCGTATAACTTAGCCCTATTTTTCTTACAATTTCGAACATCTTGGACCATATTACATTGTCGAATGTTTTTCCAGGTATGCAAATCCAACGAATGGATCTTCATTTGTCTTCAGTCTTGCATCCATTATCAATGGTAACGTCAGATTTGCTTCTCTGGTGCTTTTACATTTGCCGAAGCCAAACTGATGGTTAGCTAACCGTTTCTGAGTTGTCTATGCAGTTCTTTTCTACATTATTCTTGTCAGACACCTCTGTTAATGAGCTAGGAATCTGATTTTGCGATAATTATTGCACCTGTCGGCTCGCGATATCTTCGGAATAGTACGGATGATGTTTTGCCGAAAGTCTCGAATCACATCCTTTCTAAATACCAATGTGAAAATTCGATTTGTTGGCATTTGAAGCGTATAACATTATTCTTGAGGAATTCCGTACCCCAGTTCTTTGCGTGTCGATGCTTCCTGACCAGTCTCTTAAGCTTCAGCCCACTCTTCATCATTGCTAAAGGAATCTGAGTCTATATCAGTCCGTGGGAGCGCCTTGTAATCCAGTATCTGGTGTGGGAATCTTTGCCTGGTCATCTAACTTAAATCCTCCTGTATCTGCCCCCCCCCCCCCTACCTGTTTCCAAGGTAAACCTCTTCCTCTTGTGATTGTTAAACTGAGTACTCGGTATAACAAGCCGAATTCATCGCAGAACTCCATTAGCCTTTCTCTTGTCTCATTCTTACTACCAAGCCCATATTCTCCTTTAACCCCAGCGTTTCCTTCGACTACAGCCGCATATCAATTACACACAACTATTAGGTTTTCAATCCCTTTTACGTACTAAATTACCAGTTCAATTTTCACATCTACTTTATCTATCTCTGCAGCATCTACTCGCAATGTCGGCGAGGTATAACTGAACTATCATTAACCGTTTTGGTTTTCTGTCATTTTTCTTTTCCATTCTTTGGTATATTACTCTTGTCAGCAACTAGAATACATGAGCGGTTAAGCTGATAGTTCGATAAATGTCGGACTAACTAGCTCTTGTAGTCTGTGGAATTGTGTGGGCGATATTTTTCCGAAATTCAGACGGTATGTCGCCTAACTCATAGATTCTGCGCACCAACGTGAATAGTCGTTTTGATGCCACTTCCCGCAATGATTGTAGAAATTCTGATTCAGTGTTACGTATCCCTTCTGCCTTATTTGATCTCCAGTCTTCCAAACCTCTCGTAAATTATTATTCCAATACTGGAGCTCCTATCTCTTCTAAACCGACTATCCCTTCTGTATGATTTGATCTTAAGTCCTCCAAACCCATCTTAAATTCTTATTCTAATAATGGATCTCTTATGTCTTCAAAACCGACTCCTGTTTCTTGTAGCGGCCGCTGTGGCCGAGCGGTTCTAGGCGCTTCAGCCCGGAATCACGCTGCTGCTACTGGCGCAAGTTCGAATCCTGCCTCGGGCATGGATGTGTGTGATGTCCTTAGGTTGGTTAGGTTTAAGCAGTTCTAAGTCTACGGGACTGATGACCTCAGATGTCAAGTCCCATAGTGCTTAGAGTCAATTGAACCATTCGTTTCTTGTTCGATCACGTCAGACAAATCATCCTCGTAATGAAGGCTTTCAGTGTAATCTTTACATATTTCCCCTATCTCCTCTTCATTAAACAACGGAATTCCCGTTTCTCCCTTAATTCACAGTAGGTTGTTTTGATTCTCCTACATGCTAAGTCAGTACTTCAAAAATGGTTCAAATGGCTCTGAGCACTATGGGACTTAACTTCTGAGGTCATCAGTCCCCTAGAACTTAGTACGTACACCTAACCAACATAAGGACATCACACACATCCATGTCCGAGGCAGGATTCTAACCTGCGACCGTAGCGGTCGCGTGGTTCCAGACTGTAGCACCTAGAACCGCTCGGCCACTCAGGCCGGCTATTTCATTCCTCAGCGACTTGTATTTCTGTACTCCTGAATCCCACTGAACATCTTTGTACTTCTTTCTTTCATCGATCAACTGAAGTATTTATTCTGTTTACAGCTTAGGGACTCGATTTAATTATCATTTCATTCTAAGAGAGCTGTATGCTCACCGACGGTATCAGTTCTATCGGACTCCGAAAGAACAGATACCATCCTCATATAGTTCAGGCTAACCGGTCATTGACCTTCTTCTTCTGTGCCAGATGCACACGCATTTCCTGAACTCTTACTGGCCTCGGTAAGTTCGTCTGTCGCGAGTAATGAATGTAACGGGCAGGGGCACTACGAATGTAGTGTGTGGACATGAAGTTGGAAATGTGGGTCTCAAGGGGAGCTTGCAAGGACTAACAATCCCTGCAGTCGCACTATCTTCTGTACCCTCTGTGGCTCAGATGGATAGAGCCTCTGCCATGTAAGCAGGTGATCCAAGGTTCGAGTCGCGGTCGGTGCACACATGTTCAATTGTTTCCGTTTATGTATATCAACGGCTGTCGACAGCTTAGGGTCTCGATGTAATTATCATTTCATTTCTTCTGTTATCCATGTTTTTTGCACTTATCTTCTTTGTACTATGTTTTCCTTTCCATCTTCTCTGATTGATATTTTTAGTGGTGTCTATTCCCCTTCAACTGTAGTGCCTACTGAGCTATTCCTTGCTGTGTCTATGGCCTCAGGAAACTTTAATCGGATCCCGTCATTACTTAGCACTTCCATATCCATATTTTTTGCGTACTGATTCTTGCTGAGGCTCATCATACTCCTTTTCAAAATCTCTAGAATCCTAACACGTTCAGTCCTCCTTCATTCCGCTCCCTGGATCGTGGAACGTTGCTCTTTCGTTCGTTGCTCAACCTTGTCTGATAGTATCCTCCCCTTCGGCAATCCCTTCCAGGACGTCACAAAGGTGGAAAAATCCGGAATCTTTCGCCAATAGAGAAATCATCATGACGCTTTTTGAGTTACAGGCCCAAGTTCTGTGGATAGACATTATGTATTTTTAATGCAGTGGTTTTCATAGCCTTCAGCAACCGCATGGTTTGAGGGATAGTTCCTCACCACAAAGACAAGAGTTTTCTCTAACCCTTGCCTTATATGAAATGTATGCGCAGTTGCAAATGTGGTCAACCATTAGCTGGAAATAACGACAGTGAAAAGATGTGCCGTACCGGGATTTGAACCCGGATTTCTCGTAATCGCGAGCGACCACCTTACCATTTGACTACCTGAGTAGGCTCACGGCCAGAGCCAAACTTCCTTCTATCACCAACCGTGTGTTTCCAGTGTGTACTCGTACATCCTTTAGGCATATTTCGTTACATGGGAGACATTTTACGTGAAAGACGGTTGCCCACTATCGGCTGATGAACACGGTATTGCAATGTCTGTGTTATTCTGAAATGGAAATAACACATTATTGCAATGTCTTATGAACTTTTTGTGGTCCTCCGCTCTCAATGATAATGCCGTTCGCAGGGTCACAATAGAAATCCAAATAAAATGATCTTGGTGTCACTCATCTTACTTTGAAGACTACAACACCAAATTCTTTGTTCTTCCTATCCATGTTACCGAGCATCCACCAAAGCGTTCTTGCGATGAAGCGATATGCATCTCTCACTTGTGCTGCCCCTCCATGCATTGGTAGTTCATGAACGTGATGGGAGCTTTACTCCCGGAAAGCGTTGCTGAGGATTATGTTCCTAATATTAGCGCTTGTTGGATAAAATATTTATAACGAATGCTGTAATGATCATTACCTCGGGTCCTTAAGGTTAACAATATTAGAATAGTGTTACTAGGTCTTTGGCGTCCTCTAGGGTCCTCTAAAGTTTCGGGTGGTTATATCCGTTGTTCACAGCAGTCCATAGCCACACATCTCCGGCAACATTCACAGGATGCCAGAGCGTCTGTCCGCCATTGAGGTTACAGAGCACTGAAGAGGACGACATCGACTGCGGGTCACCTTTGAAACGTCTGCAGTAGGGCGCGGTGCGTCCGCAGCAGCACTCTCCTCGTTAACGAGAGCCGGGTGCATCACAAGATATCCATTCATGCATATTCACGTGCTTCATCTCTCTCCTCTGAATTATACGGCTCTCGCCATGAACTGTGTGAGTATCAGGTCAATTATCTTTCAGAGATAATATAAAAAGTCTGGTAACTGTTCTACTGTCAGGCTGTGATTCCTAAAGGGAAAAAGTAAAGGGAACTTTCTTCTGCCTCATCGTCCTGCCACTGCCTGCGCTGATTGTGGGATCATCTATTGAAAACGCTAATGAAAAATTTACATTTTTATAAAAA
Organism: Schistocerca gregaria; assembly: GCF_023897955.1. Classification (NCBI taxonomy): domain Eukaryota; kingdom Metazoa; phylum Arthropoda; class Insecta; order Orthoptera; family Acrididae; genus Schistocerca; species Schistocerca gregaria. Next base: position 369,145,843 of record NC_064924.1, read on the forward strand.
GCAAATACCCAATGCGCTTTCTGAGTTGGAATCGAATTCCCAGTTCATTTCGCTATACAATATGTTCTAAAACTGTTGAAAACTGACAGAACAATGCAGGTAAGTGTAAGAGAATTTAATTCCTCTGTAAAGTGCGGCTTAAGATAAATAGGTCCAAAGCAAATTCTACGTGTAAAAAATAGCTAACTCAGTACAAATAATTTTGAACAACAAACAACTAAAACAATATTACGAATATATTTATCTCTCAGTTAGTCTATATCTAAAAGAGACTAAAGTCCTGAAAAATTTCACGAAGGTAGGTTCGACGTTTTACGCTAAAATGTAGCAGTTGTTAAATCTAATATGCCTCCGAACTTAAGTCAAAGTGTACCTCGCTCACTAATATAATGGTATGAAAGTTCAGTTTTAAACGTGCTCTTCAGACGTAAACTACGAACAGCTCAGAGGGCTGTGAGAATGGCGCTCGTAATTCTCATTAAGAAGGACTGGAAAAGAAGTAAAGACGTGACAGCAATAATGGAGGTTAAAGATTTTATGGAAAGAATGTTGTTGTTGTTGTTGTTGTTGTGGTCTTCCGTCCTGAGACTGGTTTGATGCAGCTCTCCATGCTACTCAATCTGTGCAAGCTTCTTCTTCTCCCAGTACCTACTGCAACGTACATCCTTCTGAATCTCCTTAGTGTATTCATCTCTTGGTCTCCCTCTACGATTTTTACCCACCACGCTGCCCTCCAATGCTAAATTTGTGATCCCTTGATGTCACAGAACATGTCCCACCAACCGATCCCTTCTTCTAGTCAGGTTGTGCTACAATCTTCTCTTCTCTCCAATCCTAATGAATACTTCCTCATTAGTTATGTGATCTACCCATCTAATCTTCAGCATTCTTCTGTAGCACCACATTTCAAAAGCTTCGATTCTGTTCTTGTCTAAACTACACTCCTGGAAATGGAAAAAAGAACACATTGACACCGGTGTGTCAGACCCACCATACTTGCTCCGGACACTGCGAGAGGGCTGTACAAGCAATGATCACACGCACGGCACAGCGGACACACCAGGAACCGCGGGGTTGGCCGTCGAATGGCGCTAGCTGCGCAGCATTTGTGCACCGCCGCCGTCAGTGTCAACCAGTTTGCCGTGGCATACGGAGCTCCATCGCAGTCTTTAACACTGGTAGCATGCCGCGACAGCGTGGACGTGAACCGTATGAGCAGTTGACGGACTTTGAGCGAGGGCGTATAGTGAACATGCGGGAGGCCGGGTGGACGTACCGCCGAATTGCTCAACACGTGGGGCGTGAGGTCTCCACAGTACATCGATGTTGTCGCCAGTGGTCGGCGGAAGGTGCACGTGCCCGTCGACCTGGGACCGGACCGCAGCGACGCACGGATGCACGCCAAGACCGAAGGATCTTACGCAGTGCCGTAGGGGACCGCACCGCCACTTCCCAGCAAATTAGGGACATTGTTGCTCCTGGGGTATCGGCGAGGACCATTCGCAACCGTCTCCATGAAGTTAGGCTACGGTCCCGCAAACCGTTAGGCCGTCTTCCGCTCACGCCCCAACATCGTGCAGCCCGCCTCCAGTGGTGTCGCGACAGGCGTGAATGGAGGGACGAATGGAGACGTGTCGTCTTCAGCGATGAGAGTCGCTTCTGCCTTGGTGCCAATGATGGTCTTATGCGTGTTTGGCGCCGTGCAGGTGAGCGCCACAATCAGGACTATATACGACCGAGGCACACAGGGCCAACACCCGGCATCATGGTGTGGGGAGTGATCTCCTACACTGGCCGTACACCTCTGGTGATCGTCGAGGGGACACTGAATAGTGCACGGTACATCCAAACCGTCATCGAACCCATCGTTCTGCCATTCCTAGACCGGCAAGGGAACTTGCTGTTCCAACAGGACAATGCACGTCCGCATGTATCCCGTGCCACCCAACGTGCTCTAGAAGGTGTACGTCAACTACCCTGGCCAGCAAGATCTCCGGATCTGTCTCCCATTGAGCATGTTTGGGACTGGATGAAGCGTCGTCTCACGCGGTCTGCACGTCCAGCACGAACGCTGGTCCAACTGAGGCGCCAGGTGGAAATGGCATGGCAAGCCGTTCCACAGGACTACATCCAGCACCTCTACGATCGTCTCCATGGGAGAATAGCAGCCTGCATTGCTGCGAAAGGTGGATATACACTGTACTAGTGCCGACATTGTGCATGCTCTGTTGCCTGTGTCCATGTGCCTGTGGTTCTGTGAGTCTGATCATGTGATGTATCTGACCCCAGGAATGTGTCAATAAAGTTTCCCCTTCCTGGGACAATGAATTCGCGGTGTTCTTATTTCAATTTCCAGGAGTGTATATATTGTCCATGTTTCACATCCATACATGGCTACACTCCATATAAATACTTTCAGAAACGACTTCCTGACACTTAAATCTATACTCAATGTTAACAAACTTCTCTTCGTCAGAAACGCTTTTCTTGCCATTGGCATTCTACATTTTATATCCTCTCTACATCGACCATCATCAGTTATTTTGCTCCCCAAATAGCAAAACTCCTTTACTACTTTAAGTGCTTACTTACTACTTAATGTGCTTATAGTAAACTGCAGGAGCGTCTATAGAAAGGTCCCAGAACTGCTCTCATTAATAAACGGTCACAACGCCCATATAGTACTAGGAACAGAAACTTGGCTGAAACCAGACGTAAACGGTAATGAAATCCTAAACTCGGATTGGAATGTATACCGCAGAGATAGGCTGGACAGTGAAGGGGGAGGCGTGTTTATAGCGATAAGAAGTGCAATAGTATCGAAGGAAATTGACGGAGATTCGAATTGTGAAATGATTTGGGTGAAGGTCACGGTTAAAGCAGGTTCAGACATGGTAATTGGATGTCTCTATAGGCCCCCGGGCTCAGCAGCTGATGTGGCTCAGCACCTGAAGAATAATTTGGAAAATATTTCGAGTAGATTTCCCCACCATGTTATAGTTCTGGGTGGAGATTTTAATTTGCCGGATATAGACTGGGAGACTCAAACGTTCATAACGGCTGGCAGGGACAAAGAATCCAGTGAAATATTTTTAAGTGCTTTATCTGAAAACTACCTTGAGCAGTTAAACAGAAAACCGACTCGTGGCGATAACATATTAGACCTTCTGGTGACAAACAGACCTGAACTATTTGAATCAGTTAATGCAGAACAGGGAATCAGCGATCATAAAGCGGTTACAGCATCGATGATTTCAGCAGTAAATAGAAATATTAAAAAAGGTAGGAAGATTTTTCTGTTTAGCAAAAGTGACAAAAAGCAGATTACAGAGTACCTGACGGCTCAACACAAAAGTTTTGTCTCAAGTACAGATAGTGTTGAGGATCAGTGGACAAAGTTCAAAACCATGGTACAATACGCGTTAGATGAGTATGTGCCAAGCAAGATCGTAAGAGATGGGAAAGAGCCACCGTGGTACAACAACCGAGTTAGAAAACTGCTGCGGAAGCAAAGGGAACTTCACAGCAAACATAAACATAGCCAAAGCCTTGCAGACAAACAAAAATTAGCGAAATGCAGTGTGAGGAGGGCTATGCGAGAGGCGTTCAATGAATTCGAAAGTAAAGTTCTATGTACTGACTTGGCAGAAAATCCTAAGAAATTTTGGTCCTATGTCAAAGCGGTAGGTGGATCAAAACAAAATGTCCAGACACTCTGTGACCAAAATGGTACTGAAACAGAGGATGACAGACTAAAGGCCGAATTACTAAATGTCTTCTTCCAACGCTGTTTCACAGAGGAAGACTGCACTGTGCTCCCTTCTCTAGATTGTCGCACAGTTGACAAAATGGTAGATATCGAAGTAGACGACAGAGGGATAGAGAAACAATTAAAATCGCTCAAAAGAGGAAAGGCCGCTGGTCCTGATGGAATACCAGTTCGATTTTACACAGAGTACGCGAAGGAACTTGCCCCCCTTCTTGCAGCGGTGTACCGTAGGTCTCTACAAGAGCGAAGCGTTCCAAAGGATTGGAAAAGGGCACAGGTCATCCCCGTTTTCAAGAAGGGACGTCGAACAGATGTGCAGAACTATAGACCTATATCTCTAACGTCGAACAGTTGTAGAATTTTGGAACACGTATTATGTTCGAGTATAATGTCTTTTCTGGAGACTAGAAATCTACTCTGTAGGAATCAGCATGGGTTTCGAAAAAGACGGTCGTGTGAAACCCAGCTCGCGCTATTCGTCCACGAGACTCAGAGGGCCTTAGACACGGGTTCACAGGTAGATGCCGTGTTTCTTGACTTCCGCAAGGCGTTTGACACAGTTCCCCACAGTCGTTTAATGAACAAAGTAAGAGCATACGGACTATCAGATCAATTGTGTGATTGGATTGAGGAGTTCCTAGATAACAGAACGCAGCATGTCATTCTCAATGGAGAGAAGTCTTCCGAAGTAAGAGTGATTTCAGGTGTGCCGCAGGGGAGTGTCATAGGACCGTTGCTATTCACAATATACATAAATGACCTGGTGGATGACATCGGAAGTTAACTGAAGCTTTTTGCAGATGATGCTGTGGTGTATCGAGAGGTTGCAACAATGGAAAATTGTACTGAAATGCAGGAGGATCTGCAGCGAATTGACGCATGGTGCACGGAATGGCAATTGAATCTCAATGTAGACAAGTGTAATGTGATGCGAATACATAGAAAGATAGGTCCCTTATCATTTAGCTACAAAATAGCAGGTCAGCAACTGGAAGCAGTTAATTCCATAAATTATCTGGGAGTACTCATTAGGAGTGATTTAAAATGGAATGATCATATAAAGATGATCGTCGGTAAAGCAATTGCCAGACTGAGATTCATTGGAAGAATCCTAAGGAAATGCAATCCGACAACAAAGGAAGTAGGTTACAGTACGCTTGTTCGCCCAATGCTTGAATACTGCTCAGCAGTGTGGGATCCGCACCAGGTAGGGTTGATAGAAGAGATAGAGAAGATCCAACGGAGAGCAGCGCGCTTCGTTACAGGATCATTTAGTAATTGCGAAAGCGTTACGGAGATGATAGATAAACTCCAGTGGAAGACTCTGCAGGAGAGACGCTCAGTAGCTCGGTACGGGCTTTTGTTAAAGTTTAGAGAACATATCTTCACCGAAGAGTCAAGCAGTATATTGCTCCCTCCTACGTATATCTCGCGAAGAGACCATGAGGATAAAATCAGAGAGATTAGAGCCCACACAGAAGCATACCGACAATCCTTCTTTCCACGTACAATACGAGACTGGAATAGAAGGGAGAACCGATAGAGGTACTCAGGGTACCCTCCGCCACACACCGTCAGGTGGCTTGCGGAGTATGGATGTAGATGTAGATGTAGATGTAGAAGTGTCTCATTTCCTAATCTCATTCCCTCAGCATCACCCGACTTAATTCGAATACATTCCATTGTCCTCGTTTTGCTTTGGTTGATGTTCATCTTATATCCTCCTTTCAAACCACTGTCCATTCCGTTCAGCTGCTGTTCCAAGTCCTTTGCTGTCGCTAACAGAATTACAATGTCATCGGCGAACCTCAAGGCTTTAATGTCTTCTCCATGGATTTTAATACCTACTCAGAATATTTCTTTCGTTTCCTTTACTGCTTGCACAATATACAGATGGAATAACATAGGGGAGAGGCTGCAAGCCTGTCTCACTCCCTTCCCAAACACTGCTTCCCTTTCATGCCCCTCGACTATTATAACTGCCATCTGGTTTCTGTACAAGTTGAAAATAGCCTTTCGCTCCCTGTATTTTACCCCTGCCACATTCAGTATGGTAAGGAAAGGATAAAGAGTATAAAGTGGAAATGGCCACGGCACATCTCACGAAGAAATGATGAGAAAATGGATTACTGGATTGGAGTCGCAGAGATGGCCGTATTGCAGAAATTCCAACATTTGCAATAAATAACTGAAGAGAGCCGCAAATTTCAATTGAAAAGGTCGAAAGTAGACGGAGAACAATGAAAAGAGCGACTAAAACAGAATTTGTTAACTTAGAGTTAACTTAAAGTTAAAGAGGCTGTCTTTCTAAAAGAATTAATTAGCTGAAAAAAAGTAAAAACATAAATAAATAGCTAGATCAAGCTCCCTCTAGTACAATGGTAGTTATTTCCTGTCCCATGTTCTTGTAAGTGTTTTTCACATATTTCTTTTCTCAACGGCTCTGTGGAGAATCTTCTTATCCGTTACCTTATCAGTCCACCAAATTTTCGACATTTTTCTTTAGCACCACATCTCAGATGTTTCCAGTTTCGTCTCTTCCATTTTTTTCACGTTCCATATCTCATTACCGTACAATGCTGTGCTCCAAACGTAGATTCTCAGACATTTCTTCCTCAAATTAAGACTTATGTTTGATATTAGTACACTTCTCTTGGCCATTAGTGCCCTTTTTGGCTGTGCTAGTCTGCTTTTAGTGTATGTCATCGTTTATTTTGCTTCTTAAGTAGCAGAATTAATGAACTTCATCTACTTCGTGATCAGCATTTAGGATGTTATTTCGTCGATGTTCTCATTCCTGCTACTTCCCAGGACTTTCGCCTTTCTTCGATTTATTCTCAGTCCATATTCTGTACTCATTAGGTTGTTAATTCCATTTTAAAGATCCTATTATTCTTCTTCATTTTCACTGAGGATAACAATGTAACCAACGAATCTTACCAATGATCCTTTTAATCCCACTCTTGAACTCTCCTACTGTCCAGTCATTACTTCATCGACGAATAAGTGGACAGCAGGGGTGAATGACCCCATCTCTGTCTTACACCCATTATAATCGGAGCATTTCGTTCTTGATCTTCCAGTCTTGTCTTTCCCTATTGGTTCTTGTTCATCTTGTATACTACCAGTCTTTCCCTATAGATTAGCCCGTTCACCTCAGGATTTCGAACATCTTCCACCACTTTACATTGTGCAACTCTTTCTCCAGGTCGACAAATCCACTGCACGTATCACGATTTTCGTTTTAGTCTTGCTTCCATTATCAACCGCAACGTCAGAATGGCGTCTCAGGTGTCTCTAGCTTTCCGAAAGCTGAACTGGTCGTTTTATAACAGTTTCACAGTTTGCTTTTACATTCTTCTATATACTACTTTTGTAAACAACTTGGATGCATGAGCTGTTAAGCTGACTGTGCGATAATTCTCGCACATGTCAGGTCTTGAAATGTTATGAAATGTGTAGATGATATTTCTCCGAAAGTTAGATTGTATGGCGCCAGACTCATTACGTTCTACATACCAACGTGAATAGTCGTTTTGTTGCCAATTAGTAATTGTGATGGAATGTTATCTGCCCCTTCTGCCTTATTCGATCTTACGTCCTCAAAAGTTCTCTTAAGATTTTGGAACGTCTGATGGTATATATCCAGTCTCATAGATTCTACTCACCATCTTAACTAATCGTTTCGGTTCACTCCTCCCCCTCCCACCCCAATTAGTTTTGAAATTCCAATGGAATATTATCCATCCCTTCTACCTTATTTGGTTTTAAGCGTTCCAAGCCTCTTCCAAATTCAATTTGTAATATTTAGAAGATTCTACTTCACACATTTTAATATTAATTTTATAACAACTTATTCTATGAAAAGTTTATTTATACATGGCAACTATCTCTTGACTAGCGGCTTTAGTTATTGATGTTGAGGAGACTATCAAAATTTTTCCTGCTTATTTCGTCATACTGTATCTGTTTGTACCATACGTAGATAATAATGTAATCGCTGGAAGATAAAAGGAATAAGCCTTTAGGCTTTGTTAAACTGTAATTAGAGAAGGGTTCATTTTTATTAGTAGCAAACACAATTAGGTTGTTTTTTTAATTAGTACTTGTTACTTTAATAAAAATCATCTGGGCAAGTAAGCTCTCTGTCAGCTTTTGAGGTGATTACCGCATAAAAAATCTTGCAAAGAAGTATCGCTCTGAAAATGTTACTTCCACTTTGGACAAGGACTGTATTTTCAGCAGTTGAACTGATAATAGCCCTTTCGTCAACCCAGTTGAACTCACTTACATTAGTTGTTTGTTGAGTGTCTCATCTTGTTGAAGCAACAACATTTTGTTCAGCGATTGGTGAGGAGATGAGTTTTCTTTCCTTTCTGATCCAGGTTAATTACTATCTAAATGTATATCCTGCAGACCACTGTGAAATGATAGCAGGGAATACTTTCCACTGTAGCGCTTATTGGGACACTTTCCTGCTACTTTACAGTCTACATTTCTAGAAGAGTGGTTACTTAAATGCGTCTGTGCACTTTTTTTTATTAATGTAATCTTGCGTTCAGTGTGATATGAATAATTCATTACTCTTTGCTCAATGCTGAATCTTGAGACTTTGTAAGTAGACTTTTGCGGAACAGATGAGTATCTTAAAGCGTCCGTCAATAGAAGTTTTTATACGCGGATCAAACGAACCTGTTTCCATGCTTCCAGCTCTTCTTTGTGTTCATTCCATATCCCTTAAGGGTCCTATTTAGTATGGGTCCATAATAAGTGGGTGATATTGTAATGTACGTTTTGTTCTAAATCTCTTCTGTAGACTGACTGCATTTTCTCAGTGAATACCACGTTGTCGTATATACATATAATAGCTGTATACTATTCTAATGTATCATTTTTCTTAACGGTCACCTGGATTTTAGTGAGTATTTATCCATACGCCCCGTTACGTATCAGTCTCATAATTTGTTCGCTCAACACAAATATATGCTACGCTCTCCTTAAGCTATTTACAATCATCGTAGAAATTCGAAAATCAGAGGACGAAAACCTAAAGTAATTTATAGTAGAATTTTTCACTAATTAAAATAACAATCTCATTTCTAATAACGGCTTTTACGACATAGAAAGACTGTAATAAATTTAACAATGTATTATTTGAAGGTGTTGGGCAGGAAACAACAGTCATGAACGCACAGACATCCCCCAGAACTCTAAGAAACTGTTGGGAGCTAATCCAAAGGCTCGAACATCACGCTCAGTTGAATACAGAGGTGAAGGGAATTGGGGGCCCCACAGACACCATCGTTTGTGTGTGTGTGTGTGTGTGTGTGTGTGTGTGTGTGTGAAGTTTTGCACGAATAATTCCGATACAGTTCAGGAGCACTCTCATGGCAGATTATCTACCTGAAAATATAAGTTACCAGCTCTATTACCGTAGAATACATTTCTGCACCATTTCACGTACCATATGTTCTCTTTCAACCCATGGATATTAATGTGGATATGTTCACCCTTCACCTTGATGACAGCTTGAATTCTACTGAATGTACTTTCAGCGAAGTGTGTGTTTGTATGTGAAGGGATGCGGCCCATTCTTCCCCTTAAACCGAAACGACAGAAGGCAGTGGTATAGAACGAGCGATCGATTTTCTAATTTTATCCCACAGGTGTTGCACTGAGCTCAGATCGCCAAACACTTTCAGAAATGTTTTTGTCCACAAACAATTGCTTTGTAGATGCTGTTTTTGACGGTGTGTAATGCCGTGCTGTTACAATAATGGTCCATGAACTGTTCCTGTGTTCCTCTCTAATGTAGCAGTACACAGTGGTGTAAGATGTGTCAATATCCTTCTTTTAACACGTTTCTTGAGTGTACTTCGAGGACCACTTCCTGACCACAAAACATACCCCCTAACCGTGAGCCAGGTGCTCGTCATTCGCTGTGATTTTAACTCCCGCTTCCTCATGGGTTCAGCGCTGTTTACATATGCGGGGAGCCCTGGCGACGGTTAGCCTGGAGCGGGAGACATCCTAATCGGGCAGTTCCTCTTGAACCAACCACTTCAGGAGAAATGGTGGTTAGCGGATGTCACCTGCCACCCTGCGCAGCAGAGTACTTAGATTTGTTGATTAGGCGGCATACACTACAAACAACAGAAAAAGGATCATACTGTTTTCAGTCAACTCTGTCTGGCCTGCGACCATTCTACTGGTTGCCCCCCGTTCCGTACACTGAAGAATTTCAAAGAATCTGGCTTAGGTAGTGGCTTCATTTAATTCTTACAACACCATCGGCTGCCCTTACCTAAGAATGACATCGTTTACTGCTAACATTGTTTTTGTCAGTTTCCTACATTTCTGTTACGTTATTACTCGGCATGACGAACTGGTTATCGATCTGTAGCTTGAAATGATCTGTTCACTTAGCTTGGTAGATTCGCGTTCCAAGTCAAAGTAGCGTGCGTCGTTACCTCCTAGTGCGAGCGGGAAAAGTGTTCGCCGAAAACAGCTAAGCGGGAGGCCTCGGCAATTTGCTGTTAACTCACCCACATAGAACAGGAATTATGCACTGACAGCAAACGTTTTACTAATGGTGTACATAAATATCTTGTTACGCAGACGTCCGCTATATTATGAAAAATACATGCATATATTGTCTATGCAATAGCTTCTATAAGTAACAAAGAAATCTTTACACCAAAAAATAATTAATGTAGAGTAATTAAATGTTGGGAATACATCTGTCTAGGTAACGTATATATGTCATGACCGTTGCACGACCGAAGGTTAATGTAAGCGCGAGATAAACCAATGCAAATGTGACATGCTGGTACATTAATAACCGGTGTAGCGGCCAGACTGTTGGATGCATGCTTGCAAACGTACATGCATTGTGTTGTACATGTGGCATTTATCAGTTTGTGGGTTAGAGTCTCACGCTTGTCGTATTTGGTCGGTCAATACAGTGACGGTTAATGGTCTTTATGGATGACGCTGGAGATGTCGTCCGATGATATCTCTACAGGTACAGATCTTGTGATGGAGCAGGCCAAGGCAACATGTTGACATCCTGTAGAGCATGTTCGGTTACAACAGCGGCAAGTGGGAGAGCATTATCCTGTTGGAAAACACCCACTGGAAAGTTATTCACGAATGACAGTCAACAGGTCGGATCATCATATTTACTTCCAAATATACAGTCAGGGTGCGTTTGATACCCACCACAGTGCTCCTGCTGTCAAAAGAAATCGCACCCAAGACAATAATTCCAAATGTAGGTCCAGTGTGTCTAGCTCGCAGACGGGTTGTTTGCTGGCCCTTAATTGGCCTCCCTCTAACCAACATACGGCCAACACTAGATTTCATCAGAAAGCACAACTGACCTCCATCCAGGCATCCATTAGTGTAACAGCTTGATACACTAAAGCCCTCCAATCAGCTCTCGCTTGACACCACGGAAAATTGTGATAGTTTAGGTTCAGTGAAATGCACGGTACAGCGCTCCTTCCTCGGAACTGTCCTGTAACTAACCGATTTTCAACAGTTCTCTGTGTTACTGAGATGCCTATTGGTTCTCTAATTAGTGCTGCAAATGCACAGCTACGCGCCAGGGCCGTATGCCAGTAAGATTGTCTTCTCTCTCCGTAGCGCCACGCGCCCATCCAGACTGAGGTCTTCTTGCCGCCGTAAACTCTCGTGACCACCGTTGCCAGCAGACATGTACGGTGGCTACATTACTGGCTAGTGTTTGTGAAATGTCGCGGAAGCCACATCCAGCTTTTTGTTGCTCTATACACGACACTGTTCAAACTCATTGGGTGTTGATAAATCCGTCTTTGTCCCCTGAAGGCCATCCTTCTTGACTAACATTAACTTACCACGTCCAACCTCAGAGGTAACTGAGGCCCACGACCGTTGCAGTGCCGCACTTATGCAACTGACACAGGTGTAGAAACATGTCTACCAACCTTCGCTCACGTCGCTCGCACACCACCTTCTTGTTGTAAGGTTTTATTTTTTCGTCTGTGTAGTTGTTGTCGCACGGAACTGGACTTTCAGGTTGACGAAGGAATGTATTCGATTTTAAAAGGTGCCACAATGACTTGCCGCCATATACAAACACGATATAATACTACCAAAATGCCGCCTGCAGTTCAGTGAGGAGTGCGGTGTTCTGTTCATTGGCTGGTCAAAGTTAACTGATTCCGGATCCCTGAAGAAGGCTTCGTGGAATCTTCGCTTCTGGAAGTACGCGAATGCACTAAATGAAATGGGGCGCCTTTCGAGGAGCGGTTGCTGTTCCTTGGATGGGAACGGGCCCACCTTTGGAATCTGATTCTGATTTCGCTGAAGGCTTCGAAATATTGGAAATCGGTGTAAGGGTGGTGGACGTACTTTGGATTTGCTTGATCAGGCGAGTGCTCATCTTTTACTGGTCCGACGAGAAGCAGTGAACTTGGTCAGCAGGTGTAAAAATCGTTACTGTCCACCATGGTTAACTGGTTTCAGAAAATAAGGTAACTTGTGTTGGAACGGTGTGTCATGTGGCGTATTTTAGAGATCACACACATTAAAGCCAGAGCATAAACTGTCGAAGTGTTTGCTTAAGCTACAATTTCTTTCTTTCTTATTGGGTAACTGTTATTAGTGGGATTTGGTCGTAAGAAATGAAATAACACATAGCTGAGACTCTAGTAATTATATGGCTGCCACTAGTTACTATTCGCATGTCTGGACTACGCTAAACAAGTTGCCGTTGAGAATCTTAACCATAGTTGCAGTAGCAACTGTGTATGTGTAATAAAAACAACCACCAGTTGAAGAAGGTAGCAGTTAAACGCTTTTGACCTAGATTTCAACCATGTAAATGGGCCTGCTTCATGAATCTTAGCCGGCCGAAGTGGCCGTGCGGTTCTGGGCGCTGCAGTCTGAAACCGCGAGACCGCTACGGTCGCAGGTTCGAATCCTGCCTCGGGCATGGATGTGTGTGATGTCCTTAGGTTAGTTAGGTTTAAGTAGTTCTAAGTTCTATGGGACTAATAACCTCAGAAGTTGAGTCCCACAGTGCTCAGATCCATTTGAATCATTAATCTTATTACCTAGAAATAAGTATGTACAGATAAATGGAAGGTTCCAAAAATTGGAATTTTATGAAAACACAACAGACATACAGTGCAGGTTAGTAGTCGTACAATGTGCCACAAAAATATGGCGACTCTGCTCTCACAAATGCAAGCTGAACCGCAACGTGGAAAACAAAGCGGAGTGAGCGACTGGCCATGTGACTAACATGGGCACAGGTATATTTCTAAAACTCGAGAAGTTATTAATAATTAAAATAAGCCACAACATACGTTTTACATTCGATCATGATGTGCTGCAAATAGGTTTAGTCATAACTAAGACTGACAATCTAAAAAATATCCGTGTGGTTTTGTCATACATAAAATAATACACATATTAGGTGTGGCATGTGTGACCAACAAAGGATAAACATGAAGCAGACGGAGCAACATTCCTGTGTATGTTGATGACATACTCATCATCTTTGAAAACACAAATTAGGTCAACTATTTCTCAACTTCGATGAGTTTTATTAGAAAAACGTTCTTACAAAAAACTGGAAAACAGTTTACTTTGACCTTACATAACGAGTATTTGAAGTCAAAATAGACCTTAATATTTTCCGTACGAAAACTTTCTCTCGTGACATCAGTTCATATCACTGAGGACACTCCCAAGCCCCTTACACTGTCCTTCTATCATTCATAGAGCACTGATTACTTCATCACACCTAAGAGCTTGCGAAATAAGATTAAATAAGTTAATTTTATAGCCACTAAAAAGGATATAATCCCTCAGTAGTTGACACCATTTTGGACAAGAAAACTTTTAAATGTTGTTCCATACTAGGTGATAGTAAACGGGAAGGTGTGGATGAGTAAAGTAGTTTTATTTCCATACGGTTTAGAGGTAATATTTCAAAGAAAATTTCATTCTAGGAAATACAACTGCAGTCTGTCTTTTCAAATTAATAACAATTTGAGAGGAAAGTTAACACACAACGTAAAGAAGATACACATTCACTCTAGGGGTTTATAAGATAAAAATATAATGAATCTCCACGTTTTTGTTCAGTTGGGGGAGGCAATTAAAATTAGATACAAGGAACGTTTACTGCGCAAAAGGGGATATTAATATTCATGGCTCCACATACGTCGAACATATCGTTCAAAGCCGACATTCCCTTAGGAGTTAGAAAAATACTGTTATTTTGCTTAGAGATAAAAAGGTATATGGGTTGGATTTATTGGAAGAACTTCATTCTTTTTTTGGGCAGTTTCAACAATAAAGATTCAATTTCGAACGACCAACTGCAACTGAAAAATAAAAATTGCTTCGATGGTTTCGTCGTTTGCTAATATACTGTTTACAGGATGCCAAACTCTTCATAAGCATCCCCATTAAAATGCTGTACATGTCTATGTAATCACGTCAGTTCTCATTTAATTTTCATAAGCATAGTTGTCATATTGTAACAATTTTTGTTGCCTTCTGTTACTCACTGCCTTCAGATTTTGTGTTATAAAAATGTTTCGATTTTAACGTTTGGTACAGTGACATCAGGTCTTTGATGCGGCTACAGACTGCAGGGTGTGTCACCGCCATCTAGGTGCAGTTTTCCCAGTTTCTCTTCACACAGAAATTGCATGTTTATCCGTTATTAGTCACATAAACCAAATCTAATACCTGTACTATTATATTTATAACAAAGCTATCATACGATTGCCAATTTCAATTATGACTAATCCTATTTCTGGCTCATCATGATCAGTAAGTAAAACGTATGTTGAGTCTTATTTTAATAATTATTTCTTTATATTGTTAAATTTTATAATATTATTTATATTATTTAATATAATAATGATAATATTATTAATTTATAGATTTTTATTTATATTATATTACATTATTATTGTATCACATTATTATTATTATTTTAATAATTATTAACCTTTGGCCTTTTTTAAATGTATCAGTGCCCATGTTAGGCACTTGGTCGGTCGGTTGCTCTGATGTGTTTTGTACGTGGCCATTCTGCTTGCATTTATGTTAACAAGCGGACGTATTTTTATTATAAGCTCCACTGTACGTAGGTTGTGTTTTCATAAAATCCTAATTTTTTGAACCATGCATTTATATGCAAATGGATATTCACTTTTCTAGGTAATAAGACTTCTGATGAGGGACCGTTTATTCTAATTGAAACCTAGGTCAAGAGCTTTTGACTTCTAAATACCTCAACTGGTGGCTGTTTGTGTTTGAGACATTTTCCTCAATAGGCGGCAAATGTTGGTTGTTCAAATCAGTGGGGATATGCTGCCAACAGCTGTGATCCTGGAATTCTGACTATGGACCAATTCCATGTTAAACTCTTACTGTTACGGCTATCCTAAGTAATGATACAATGTTGTGATTCTTCAATTTCTCTAGGCGTATTTGATGACGAAATAAATCTCGGGTGATCAGCCTGGTGTGAGTGTACAAAGGACACAAAATCTCGGCAATCGACCTTGGTGCCATAAACAGGTATGCTGATGATGGCAACAAGATCGACTGCCGAAATATTGTGTTCTTATAAAAATGGTTCAAATGGCTCAAAGCAATATGGGACTTAACATCTGAGGTCATCAGTCGCCTAGACTCAGAACTACTTTAACCTAGCTAACCTAAGGACATCACACACATCCATGACCGAGGCAGGATTCGAATCAGGGACCGTAGTATCAGATCGGTTCCGGACTGAAGCGCCCGAGAATTATTTAGTCAATAATACAATGATCTGCCAGAACATTATAAATTATTACCTAATAGCCGCTATGTCCACCTATGGCACGGATAACAGGAATGATGCTTCGCCGCATGGAAGCAGTGAGGCTTTGGCATGTCGTTGGAGGGCGTTGGTGACAGCTCTCCATATACAAGCCACTTAATTCCTGTACATTGCGGGGAGGAGGTGGCAGCTATACAGCCTCGTTCAATCATATTCCAGATGTGTTTGATCTGGTTCGGATACGGCGAGTTTGGGGGCTAGGACATCAATTGGAACTCACCACTGTGTTTCTCGAACTACTCCATCCCTCTCCTCGGCTTTTGATATGGCGAAATACCTTCATGAAAAATACTACTGCCGTCGGGAAACATGATCGTCATGAAGGAGTGTACGTGTTCTCCAACCAGTTCACGATACTCCTTCGCCGTCATGATACCTTGCACGAGCTCTAATGGACCCACGGGGTGCCCCAGAGGATGATGGATCCGCCGCCAGCTTGTCTGCGTCCCTAGGTACAGGTGTCAAGGATTTCATCCCCTGGAAGACGAAGAACTCGCGCCCTCCCACCGACATGATGAATAATGGTTCAAATGGCTCTGAGCACTATGGGACTTAACATCTGAGGTCATCAGTCCCCTAGAACGTGGTACTACTGAAACCTAATTAAAGACATCATGCACATCCATGCCCGAGACAGGATTCGAACCTGGGACCGTAGCCGTCACTCGGTTCCAAACTGAAGCGCCTAGAACCGGCCGATGAATGATGTATCGGGGTTCATCAGACAATGCAAGATTCTACATCTGTGCCGTAGTCCACTGCGTATGGTCACGTGGCTATTTCGGTCGTAGTTGCCAGTGTAATTGTGTTAACGTAGACACAGGCATGGGTCGTCGGCTGAGGAAGCCCATCGGTAAGAGTGTTCGGTGCGCTGTGTGTTCAGACATATTTCTACTCTGCCTACCATTAAAGCCTGATGTTAGTTCCGACACAGTTCGCCGCCTGTCATGTTTTACCAGTCTGCCCAGTATGCGACGTCCGACCTGTAAGGAGGGGTGGCCACCCATACCCACGACGTCTGGACGTGGTCTCACTTTCGTTTCACCACATTTGGAAGACACTCACCACAGCAGTCTTCGACCAGCGGACAAGTCGCGATGTTTTCGAAATGAATCGAAAAGCTGAGATACTCATAGTCCAGCAGGCATCCCCACTGGTCTTCCGAGGACGAGCCAAGACTCATGAAAGGACTCTTTTATCCGTCTTTATTATAAATAGCACGGTGTTGTAAGGATAGCGGCTTTGACTAGTAATCAAAATATTTTTGATTCCGAGTGGAAACTCACCACTACATCAGTCTTAAATGAAATTTAGGAGCAGTGGCAGTGCCGAAAACATCCTCCATAAACGTCACCCTCGTTCTGTTAACGGCGTTCCCAAAGAGGGCAGAGGAGCGCATTCTAGTTCAGAACATCCTCCGGTCCTTGGAATGGGAAATTTCTCCTGAAAGGCTAAAGAATAAGCAATGACTAACAGCGTGACTATGATGAAGCCAATGGAAACCACTGCACTGAAACACATAAAACGGATCCGTAGGACATGTGGCGTATATTTGAAAAAATGTGTCATGATGATCTCTCCACTGGAAAAAAGATTCCATATTTCGGATCACTGGGAGGAGACTGTGAAGGGGATCATGATGAAAAAATTGAATAACCAAGAAAAGGATAAATCTATGAGTTGGAGCGTGGATTGTCAGAGGTCTGAACGTGAAAGGAAAGCCAGAGAACTTGAAAAGAGGAATGCTAAGTCTCAAACTAGATAAGTGGAGATTCAGTCCGGTGACACGGTAAGAAGACAAGATTTCTGGTCAGATGACGATAGGGTTATATCAACAGGAGAAAATTTATTATATAATTTGAGTAGGTTTCGTTATGAATAGGAAACTGAACACGTCTTTGATAGGGTTGATCTCATCAGAGTCGACAGCCAATCAATACTGGTAACAGTAGTTAACACTAGTTCAAGTACTCAAGCCGACGTCGCAAGCAGAAAATAATCAGGTAAAGAAAGTGTATAACGATACTGAACGAGTAATTATGTGCAGAAAGGGAGATGAGTCTAATTGTCATGGGCGACTGGAATGCAGTTGAAGGGGAAAGTGTAGAAGAAAGCTTAGGGACTGATGACTATAACACTTAGGTCCCATAAGATTTCACACACATTTGAACATTTTTATGGGCTTGGTGTAAGGAAGAAGAACGGAGAAAGACGAGTTCTCTAACACATTTGAGCTACATACAGCAAATACTCCATTCAGGAAGCGTATAAGGAGGAGGTATATTTGGAAAAGGTACGCAGATACGGGAAGATTTCAGTTACATGACATCATGGTTAGGCAGAGATTCCGAAATAAAGTATTAGATTGTAAGGCGTACCCTGGAGCAGATACAGACTCAGAAGACAATTTAGTAATGATGAATAGTAGGCTGAATGTTTAGAAACTAGTCAGGAAGAACCACTGCAAAAAGAAGTGGGATCTGGAAGTAGTAAGGAATGAAAAGATATATATCTCTGAGGCAACAGATACTGCGATAGTGCGTAAATCACTGGGTGGCTCAGTTTAAGACAAGGTGGTAAAAGAAAAGTGACTGAGAAGCAACTATGGATAACACAAAAACTTCACTTGCTAGACGAATGAAATAAGCACTAAAATGTTCATGAAATTCATGTGTACTGACGTACAAGTATCTTTGGAGTGAAATAAATAGCAAGTGCTGGTTAAATAAGGCGATAATTGTGCAGGAAAAATTTGAACCCTACTAGACCACAGACTATAAAGGATTTGGTAAGAATAAACTCCGCTCGAACAGGCCATGAAGGCCCCAACGGTACGGACCGGCCGCCCGTGTGATCCTCAGCCCACAGGCGTCACTGGTGAGGATATGGAGGGGCCTGGCCGTATGTCACGTTACGAGACCGGAGCTGCTACTTCTGGATCAAGTAGCCCCTCAGTATGCAACAGCAAGGGCACGGACAGCCAAGTTGCGGAGATACTCAACTGGATGTTTCAAGCGTGACACTCCGGAAGGTTCGTCTGAAAGTAAGGAACACGTGCTAACGTTTGCAGTCCCTGGGAAATAACAAAGTTTAATGTAGTGTAGGTAACTTTTTAACAAAAGTTGAAGGAAAGTGATTGTTGTTCTTCAGTTCTACAGAGGGATGCTCTACGTCATAAGGAAAGACATGATAATAAAAACAAGATATGTCTCCTCATGGATATGCTGTGGCCAGTGTTTCCGTATTTTAGTGAATCAGTGGTTTGGGGCCATAATGGTGATTTTATGATCATAATGTATATTCACGAATTCCTAACGTGACCGAATTAGGTGATTAGTGGAGGAATGTCAAGACGATAAGCTTTAGTCTGCTAAAGTAGAACATCGGATGCATCAGGTATTTGTCGAGTATTTTGGTCTCTTACCTTGCACCAAAAAAAGGCAATCGTTGCCTGCTAGTAGTGGTGGACGCCTTTACCAGGGTCGTGTCGTTGCTCTGTAGAAGTTTATGTAATACTGGGATCACAATGAAATTGTTGGGTTGAATATTTGCTGCACTTGGTGCATGGTAAGCGACACGTACCTCAGCTTTGTGTCTTGAAAATAGAGAGAGACTTTTTTCGATAGTGTTATTTCGAACGTAACAACAGTTCGATATTATCCTAAAATATCGGTTTTGGATCGAGACAACCCAAATATATAGTCAGTCGTAAGAATTTATCATAGTAGCTACAGACAGAATTTAATACATCTATTCCCTAAATTAAATTCACCTTTATCATGGTAGTTCACGAGAGCCATCGAACGACTTTCGCTAGATTAGTGTTTACCTTAAACACTAATTCACTATTGTCAAACCTGCCATAGGTGAATGATATGCTGCCGGATGATAACCAACTGAATATTATTATAAGGAACTGGGAGGCTGCTAGGAAGAATATCCATCGAACACGCAGGATGGGAGCTGACCGTTATAATAAGGGCAGTGGTCTTGCTTCAGTGAAGCTTGGTTATGTCGTCCAGAAAAAGAATTTTTTGTGTACAAAGGAAAGGTTACTAGAAAATTACACGGGAGAGTTTTTTGGACGTTACACTGTGGTGCAGATAGGTTCCCTAGTACGCATTCCAGGAACGCCGCACTAAGAATCAAGTAAGGGTCAACTGAAGATGTATTCACCCAAACAGAGTTCAAGAAGTACACCATTTACTTGTTTACATCAGTCGCAGCTAGGTTTGGTTTGCTGGATTACAACAGGGAAAACTGAGCCGTGGAAGGTAGTCGGTATCAATTCAGCCATTATTAGACAAATTTTGATCAGTAAGCGACCAGACGATGGCTCCCTGTTCTCACACGCTCTCATCAGCCAGTGCAGGCCAGGTGGCGAACTGGGATGGCCAGTAGTCGTTTGGTCACGTGTATATATGGCAGCTGGGTCGGTGGCGGAAGGGGAGGATAAGAAGTGTTGCAGAGACTTCAGAGAGATAAAGACAAAGAAGGAGAGAGAGAGAGAGAGAGAGAGAGAGAGAGAGAGAGAGAGAGGGAGAGAGAGAGAGAGAGAGACAGAGACAGATGAAAGAGAGACAGCGATACTTATGATGAAGTTTCTCGGGTTATCAGACGAGACAACGCGTTGTTCTGCCACAACGTTTCAACGAGATTAATACTTGTTATATTCAGGTGAATTTGGGAACTGGAAAATGTTGAAATATTGCCACGGAGCGACGCCTTGACTCGCCTTGTGTCGTGCAGTAATCAAGGGCACAAGAGTGAGCATTCGGCTCCGAAAGCCCGTATCAACGACGTTTCTTTGAATGATTCACACGCTGACGCTTGTTGATAGCCCTGCATTGAAATCTGCAGCAATTTGCAGAAGGGCTGCACTTCTCTAACGCTGAACGATTCTCTTCAGTCCTCGTTGGTTCCCTTCTAGCAGGATCTCCTTTTTTGCGGCAGCGATGTCCGAGATTTGATGTTTTACTTGATTCTTGATATTTACGGTACACTCGAGAAATGGTCGTACGGGATAATCCCCACTTCATCGCTACCTCGGAGATGCTGTCCCATCGCTTGTCCGCCGACTATAACGGAATGTTCTAACTCACTTAAATATTCGTAACCTGCTGTTGTAGCAGAAGTGGCCGATACAACAAGTGCGAGAGACACTTGTCTTATATGGTCTTTACCGACCACAGCGGCTTTTTCTGCCTGTTTACATATCTCTGTATTTGAATACGCGTGCCTATATCAGTTTCCTTGGTGCTTCAGTGCACTACATATAGCATAATACCAAAAGCAGCAGAGAGTGTTGTAAAGGGCGTAGGATTCCATATGAATAGAATGGTAGGCCAGAGAGTGAGTTACTGTGAACTATACAGCAATAGGATTGTAAAGAGATAGGGAAAGTATGTGACGGTAGAGAGTAGACAATTTAGTATGTAAAGTAAGTTGAAAATCGCAGTCATACGGGTACTGGAATGCGGTTGTAGAGGAAGATATAGAAGCAAGGGTAAAGGGAGAATACAGGCTTGGCAGTAGGAACGAGACAGGAGAAAGTCTAATTGAATTTTGCAATTCATTTCAGGTGGTAATAGCAAATAATATGTTAAGGAGTCACAAGAGGCGAAGTTATACTTGGAATAGGCTGGGAGATATGGGAACATTTCATTTAGATTTCGTCAGGGTTAAACAGAGATTCCGAAGCCAAATACTGGTTTGTATAGCTTACTCAGGAGGTATTAGTAGTGATGACAAGGATGCTGAAGTTAAGAGATTAGTCAGGAAGAATCAAAATACAAAGAAGTCAGATACGGAATTTCTGAGGAATGAATAAATATTGTTGAAGTTAACTAAGTCTGTTGATACTGGAACAAGGAATAGTTCGTTGAAGAGTTATCGACATCCCTAAAAAGGGTAATCAAAGAAGTTGATGAAAACGATGGTAACAAACAAAGTAACCGCGAATAAACCATGGGTAACAGAAAAAGGACTTCAAATGATCGGTGAAAAACTGAAGTATATAAATGTTCACGGAATATCAGAAATACAAATTGCTGATAAATGTAATTAATAGGAAGTACCTACCGGGAGCTAAGACAAAATGGCTGTGAAGATATCGATAGAGAAATGTTTGGCGGGAAGGCAGAGTCAACATATGGAAAAGTAAAAACAACCTTCGGTGAAATTAAAACCAAGGGTGATAACATTAAGACTGCAACGGTAATTCCAGTTCTAAACACAGAAGAGAGAGCAGATTGGTGGAAAGAAAACATTGAAGCCTCTTATGAGGAAGAAAACTTGTCTGATGTGATAGAAGAAGAAACAGAAGCCAATGTAGAATAGATAGCGAACCCAGTATTAGAATCATAGTTTAAAAGCTTTGCAAGAAGTAAGATCAAATGAGGACTAGGTAACATTCCGTCATAAATTCTAAAATCTTTGTTATTTTGGGAGAGACAACAAAACGATTATTCCCGTTGGTGTGTAGAATGTATGACACTAGTGATATACCACGTGACTTTCGGAAAAATTTCATCCACACAAGTTCGAAGATTACAAGTGGTGATAAGTGCTACAATTATCTCACTATCACCTTGACAGCTCTTGCATCCAAGTTGCTGACAAGAGTAAGATACAGAAGAATGGAAAAGAAAACTGAGGTTGTTATAGATGACGTTTAGTTTTGGTTTAGGAAAGGTAAAGGCACTAGAGAGGCATTTCTCACATTGTGGTTGATAACGGAAGCAATACCAAAGATATATCCAGATACGTTCATAGGATTTGTCGATACTGAAAAAGCGTCCGACATAATAAAATGGTGCAAGATGTTCCAAGTTCTGAGGGAGATAGGGACAAACTAAACGGAGAGACGGGTAATGCACAACATGTACAAGAGGCAAGAGGGAATAATAAGAGTGGAAGACCAAGAAGAAAGTGCTCAAATTAAAGACAATGTAAGAGAGGGACGTAATCTTTCGTGTCTGCTGTTCAATCTTTACATCGAAGAAGCAATAATAGAAATAAAAGAACGTTTCAAAAGTGGAACTGGAATTTAATGTGAGAAGATATCAATCATAAGATTCGGTGATGACACTGCTATCATTAGTGAAGTGAAGAGGGAGTACAGTATCTGCTGAATTGAGTGAGAGGTCTAATGAGTACACAATGTGGAGTGAGGGTAAATCGATGAATGACGAAAGTAATGAGAAGCATCAGAAATGAGGAAAGCGACGAACTTAGCATCGACATTGGTGATCACGAGGTACAGGAAGTTACGGAATTCTGCTGCCTAGTGAACAATAAAATATGATTGTAGGAGAAGGAGAACATCAAAAGCAGACTAGCAGTGGCAAAAATGGCATTCCTGGCCAAGAGAATTCCAGAAGTAGCAAACATGGGCGTTATTTTAAGTATTAAGTTTCTGAGGATGTACGTTTGGAGAACAGCATTGTATGGTGGTGAAACTTGGACTGTGGTGAAACAGGAACAGAAGAGAATCCAAGCACTTTAGATGTGGTGGTGCAAAAAAATGTTGAAAGTTAGGTGGACTGATACGGCAAGGAATGAGGTAGTTCTGTGAAGAATAGGAGAAGAAAGGAATATATGAAAAACACAGAAAACATGAAGGGACAGGCTGACTGGACATCTGTTAAGACTTGGGGGGATAGCTTCCATGGTGTTAGGTAGAACAGTAGAGCGTGAAAGCTGTAGAGGAAAATAGATATTTGAATACATCAGCAAGTGATTGAAGACGTAGTTATCAAGTACTACTCTATGTTGAAAGATAGGCACAAGAGAGGGACACGGGGAGGGCACCATCAGTAGACTGATGTCAAAGAAAGGAAATAAAAAAATAAAAAAGCCGTCCTTCCCCTGTTCTTGTAGCGAATGGAAAAGGAAAGGTAATGAGTGGCAGTGGTACAGGGTACCTTCCTCCAAACACCGTGCGGTGGCCTGCGTGGTATGTATGCTTGGATATGGAGTCTTGGGAGAAGTGGTAGCAGTTCCTTGCATGAGAACACGTCCGTGTTTGGAATCCGACTCTGATTTCGCTTAACAGCAGAAGATCTGAAGTGTTTGCTTAAAGTGTAATTGTAATGATCTTTGGTGTGACAGGTAATTGTTATTAGTGGGTTTGTGTCCCCAGAGATGATATAGTACACAGTAGATTCTCTAGTAACTGCACGGCCACCATTGCTTGCTTTTCGTAAGTACGGAACTGCTAAATACACTGCTTCAGAGCGTCACCAATTTAGAATCGACTACCAGGATACCAACTACCTTCTCGTATACTAACACGCCCGCTTTTCGGCCACCGAGGTCCGTCTGAACGACCCTTTCTACTAACGAGCGCCATTTCGGCAGAACTCTTTTCGTACTGATGTACCCCTGGCGGAAACACCACTGTACGTCTTCACCCCGAAAAGTGAACGGATTCACGGCATAGAAACATGGGAAACCTAAAGCAGACCTTATTCAGAACCATGTTCATTATTTCTGGGACAACGTACTTCGCTGAGGACGTTAGCCCAGCAAAACCATTTAAATGTTGTGTATGTTTACGATGTATGTATGTTATATCCATGGGTGTTTGAATATGAGTTACCTCCAATCGCAAAAACTCCTAAAATAGCACACGTTTGTCTACGCGATCTTCAAGCCTTTATCACTGGTTACTGTACACGAATGTTTTTGATGGTATGTTACTTAATGACACTTCCCTGATTGCACATAATATAAATTATATCTCGTTAAACACCTAAGAGGCAAACAAAATTATTTCCTTATTTTATTTACGAACGAAACAAGTGATACATGAATTTATCATTACTTATCAACATCTGCTTCATCACGACAAAAACCAAGTATAAGCCGATATCATTTACGAAGGAAATGAAGAACAACATTCTCATTGGCTATTAGCATCTCACATCTGATTGGTCATCTTATCACGCCTTTACCAACATCTACGTGTCATGTAGGATCTGCCACTACCATAACTGCAGTTAATGGTTTGTGTCAGAACTGTTTCCTGTGGATGGCACTGTGATGAATTCCATTGTACCGCCGTACAGCCATCGCGACTGTTACATATCATCAGTCTTTACTGAGACTCGCAATACTACGATGACAAATTGTATCAATAACTTAGTGTTCTTGTTCAAGAGATTCCGATACTAGAAATACACGGCGAATCAAAAGTCGCGTTACGTAGGACTGCTCCATTATCTGTGCAGGTGCCGAAAAACCGATTGAAGGCCAAATTTTGGACCCTCGTTTTAAATCATGAATCGTCGAATTTTTCAAATTTTTTTTCAGTAATCAGCAACATAATTGTTGTAAATTACATTTTAAATCTTGACCTTAATGTTGAATTTTTTTCCGTGAACAAGAACATTGTCGCAGTGCACAAATTAGTAAAGGTCGGAAACGGTTTTTATGCATGCTGTAACCATTAGTGTACGGGAAGCTATAGATGAACGTCACAAACGGCGTCCAGGTCAACCACCCCTTCACTTAACCATAGGTCGCTTACCGGAACGGTTAAAGAGAACAGGCAGTAATCATGACCAAAAATGATTTTGGCGGCCACGTGCAGCAACAGATGATGTAACCTTAGCTAGTGTACTAGCTAAGCTGAGAGTTAGTCCAGCACTGTGAATCAGAAAAGTGGCCCAAGAATGTGACATCAATCAAGTTTCCGTGTCCCGGACTGTATCCAGAAACTATTTCCATACGTCTCGCATGCATTTTGCCCACCATCTTCATGGATGTGACACAGACAGATGCAGTCCTGTGAGTGATTTACAGATAGAAGAACGCACCAACCACACCATGACACTGATATTCTTTCCATCGATGAGGTCTGTTCCCATCTGAACGGAACAGTGAATAGACATAACATTGATTATCGGACCTCCGAGAACACACACGCAGCTTTAGATGCTCGTCAACGGACTGACCTGAGGTTGAGTGTGTTCGAAGGTCCCGTGTTTCTTAACAACAAGCTCACTGATGAACTCTACAGAGAAAATTTTAGCTCTGTTATGATACTCTCCAATAGAGTCCAGGCAGTGCACGTGTAGCACATGGTATTTCAAGTCATTAATGTGCTTCAGTTTCATACTCCTTGAGTTGTTAAGACGTAAATGGTGTACGGATATGATTTTGTTGTGTTTGTGTTTGTTTCAGTTTGCCATTTTGAAAATCATTTTATTTTGTTAAATTTTTGTTTTCTAGCTGACTAATAAAGTGGCCCAGTACTTAATCTGAATAGTAACTTTGATGTCACAACAATTAAGCTCATAATTTAAAACAGTGTATTTCCAATAATTTGGCCCTGTACCGTTATTTCGGTATCTGCATAAACAACGAAGCTGTCCTATGTTACGCGGTTTTTGAGTCACCCTGTGTGAAAGTTAATGTATGTATAGATTGTAAATGTTTTTCTATTCGTTAGTAATTATTACTACCATATAGGTACATCCTATTTATAGAGGACACATGCAGTTTCATATTTACAGCGAAATCCCATTATTTGTGTCTATTCTCTTCCCATCATGTGCAACGTGGTGAACGGTGTGGGAGTGACAAATATTCAACACAGGAACGTTGCTGAACCTACATCAATGTAGTCACGTAATGGAAATAAAAAGTTATTTTACTGAACCTGGGGTCACATATATTATTTACTTTTAGGCATTTTAGAGCTAAATTTCGCAATGAACTGCTTCAGTGCCAAAAAATCTAAATTCTTGCGTCGTGACCTAGTTAATAAGCATTATGTAAGCATGGACTTTGCTATAGGGAAAGATGATCAGAAAAGGAGTTCCAGCCGATTATTTTGAGTGAGTGAAAGTTCACCGTAGCTTCCTCAGGCAAAGGCGCCTTCGAGTCGCCCTGAATCAGACTACGTACCTCTTTCCCCGAGTTCCTCGTAACTGACGCATTGAAGGAAGGTATTCACGTGATTGCTTCTATTCAGATGTAAAACCGTCTTCACAAGAAGTTGCTTGAGATATTCATGGTTCACCTGAATCACAGACGGAGAAACTGCGTCTGCCGTTCGCAGCAGAAACGAGACTTGCGAGTGCTATTCTCGAAGGACCACGTAAAACGTAAACGTTATTGCCTACAATTAAACACGAACTAGAACTGAAAGGTATGTCCTTAGCCAAGAGCTACGTAATATACATCTAAACTTGCTATGTGTAATTAAATGTATTCTGCGACCCATAATCACCAACATACATGACACGGAAGTAGCACGTTCACAAAACGATAGTTCAAATCGCTTTTGAGTGTCTACTAGTCTCTTACAGACCAATTACTGAGGCCTGGACAAATGGTTGGTTATTATTCACGGAAAGTATTTTTCCTAGCTATGTATCCCAAATATGCCTTCAGGGTCATGGTCTTGAGATCTAGATGGCGTGCCAAGGCATTAATTAAACATGTTAAAGAAGTTCCTCCTTCTGATAGGAGCGATACGGAGATTAAACCTGGGCAAAACAATTCCTTCAGTTGTCACTCTTAGAACTATGTACGTGATTTCCCTATCTATAGTTGTGAACAAAATTATTTCGTCAACCCAGAAGATGCAATTCTCCTTACACAGCACGGTATGCAAGACTCCTTCGCGATCAGAAAGAAATTTATGTTGTTATTCCAGTTATAATGACTACTAATTAACCTTCAGAACAACATGCGACGAGAATAATTCTGTGAACTAAGGCACTTTTTATCACTAAAGTGGTCATTAACGGAGTCACTGATTGTCGCACAAACAGACCTGTCTATTATGAGCAGGACGCATACTGTTCAACATCCAGGTTTTCGTTTCCAGTGATTTCCCTACATCCTTGTAGGCAAACGCCGAACGATTTCCTTTTGAAAGGTACGGCCAGTTTCTTTCCCTATCCATGAAACATTTCGAACTTGCGTTTCGTTTCCAATGACTGCGATATCAACAGGACGTTAAATCCTGTTCTTTCCTCCTCTCTGCCTTCCTTCAAACATCTGATTTCGTTTCATTGTGATTTACATACTATAATGAATCTTGCCTCCTCAGAACTTAAGTACATTAATTGAAATGTTTGTTTCTGTACAGATTTCTACCTGACGTGAATTACTTTTTACACTTAAATTACGTATACTGCATCTGAAGATAATTTTGCATATATTTAATCAAGAAAACACTATTTTTCTGATAATACAATCTTACTTTGCATATCTATCCATTTAGTAAAATCGATCTAGAAATATGAAAACCAGTAATCACTATTGTCAACTTAGCCGTGTGAAGTTGCTAGCCTCCCATCGGGCGCTTCGCCAGGTGGCGGGCAGGATAATGCTCAGCAGATATGGTGGATACGTGGGAAATAAAATACCCGGGCTGGACGAAACTAGCGGCTGCTGACTTACAACGTGATACTGACTTATCAGAGGATAAGGAAAGAAAATTTTAGGAATAAATTATCTGGTCCCCAGGCTGGGGGTCGTGCAGTAGGTCACCTTCTCATTCAAGTGAAAAATTAAAATCTTAAAAAAATCTTATAATATGCCCCGGACAACCTGGAATCGTAGATGACGAACTGGTGAAGAACAAAGTAAAACGACTCTAGGTCTAACGTTTCTACACAATATTACCAAGAGAAAGTGACAGTTTGAAAATTGAGGTTGTCGTACTCCCTGGGACGAAGAGGTAAGGCAACTGAGAAGAAGATATCTTGGTAGATATTAGGATAGGGGTGTCCAAAGCGGGAGGACCCAAAGCGGGAGTCTCCATTATGATAAAGAAAGCATTGAAGAAGAGATTAACATATTGGGAATTTATTAACGAACATGTTATTAAGGTGGAAATGACTATTTGCCAGGGACTTTGTAGTTATCGGAGGGTATGTACCCATGAATGATACAAGATTATTACGTTCCTCATATTCCACTTCCCTACCAAGACCATTCCATCGTCTACCTACAATCCCTACCTGAACCTTTTAACCTTTTTTCGTAAAATTCCTACATAACTCCCCTATGTTTTCAGGCACCTGAGTCAATCCTGCAGTACGCTCCACAATGCTGGTGACCTGGTACTCCCTCCCATCACTTCCTGCAACTGCTGGCCCTCACCTGTGCCATGCTAAGTACCTAGTAGCTGAACCTTCTTTTTGTGTTAGAATTTGCAACTGGCTTAGGCCTCCTAACGGCTGACGTCTGTTGCGTGTTTCCTACACCTACAGCCACAAGAGACTCCTCTCCACTCTGTCCACAAAGCTCTGACAGCTGGTCAAACCTATTGCTTGTACACAAGGTACAACTGTCTGAATAAGTCCTGCGTCTACCAGACTTCTTACCAATGTCCAGTTCCCATTCCCTCGCACCACTCACGCTCCTCAACCTATCTAGTTCTGCCTTTGCGTCTTGTAACGGCACATGAAGGGCATATATCATAGGCTTCTGCTCCGATATCAACTTGTTTCTGCTACTGATTCTGCATTTCCACGAGAGGATCTCACAAACCTACGACAAGGACCACTCTTCTCACTCATGGTAAAAATTTAAAAGTTAATAAAAAAACTAAATGTCTACGTTACCTAAGTTCAATTGCAACAGAAGATCTATATAAGGAACTTAATAATAGTTCTCTCTCTACAAAAAAGCAAACAACTCTTAGTAATACTACTAAACCACAATAATGAATACCAATACCAACAAACCTTCACACAATTTCTTGGATAAATTAAAATTTCAAGCAGCTACCGGATTATTCAACGAAATTAAAACAATGAATGAAAATTTCATAGAAATACTCCACTAGAAACAATAAGAAACGTGAGCTGAAAACTACAGCACGGAATTTGCTAAACGGCTTCAACGCACAGAAAACTCTAAAAAACGCATTGTACGAAAGTTTCCACAAATTTATTAAACCGTTATTTCGCCACAAACAGCCAGAGACACCTTAGATAGCTACTAAATTTAATGCCAGTACTTCTGTCCGAGTGGCGGTATGGACGAAGGGTTGGTACATCACTTGTTTTGAACTACTTCAAATTTCTCAGATCATTGAAGGGCAGGGAGAAAATTATTGGATAACTTTCTATTTCCGCTGTTCTGGTTTGAAAGTACTAGGTTAGAAAATTCCACAGACATCACAGAACGGCGACGACTTCTTTTTGTCTAGTTTTTTAGTCTTCTGCTTCTTCCGTAGAAATGTCACCAGAGGAAAGTTCTAATATTAATTCTATGGTTGCCTTGAAAATTTGTCTTCTTTCACGAAAACACAGATGAGTTTACAACACTCAACGTCACTAATATGCTAATACAGATACAAGTGCTATAGTATCTCGAACATACTACATTATTAACAAATAACGGAGGATAATACAGATCACAAGTTTATAAGGTCATTGTCAGTATAAAATAGTAAGATATCTTCACTTATGTTGTCGGAAGCACATACAAATTCTCCTTTGTTCATGTATAAACTGCCTTGAAAGAAATGTATCATTCCGTTGAAAAAACTCTGTATTTACCTGAATCTGTATATACGAATGTATCACGTATTGACCATACTGAAATATACTGCCCTATTTGAGTGCTGTCATATGACAAAAATCATTTTGATATTTGAAACTGGTTACGAACTACGATGGATTTTATGAGTTATTGTCTTTCGACGTATTGAACCGCATATCAGTGGGAAACTAGACGTAGATGCAGACCTCTTCACAAGTCTAAAGAAACCTTAGGTTAACTACGTAAGTTTCCAAGGCCGGTGTCATGCTGCAACACAATTTTTCTGGGTTTCGTACCGTGTCATTCCATTAAATCTTTAGTTATAAACTATAAACCCGATGTTTTTACCGCCTATTAACGGCCTATCCCAGGCAAAACGTCTTCCAAGAAACTTACCCTGAGGAAGGTTGTTACAGTACAGTCAAAATGTCTTTTTTATAGTTTACAAATAAAGTGTTTTATACAATCACATGGCACAACAACCTGAAGACTTTAAACCAGCAAACATTCAATACAGTATGTACGTATCATGTTCAGCACTATATGCGTCAAATAGAAACAGATGGCGACCTCTGATCTTTAGTGCGAACCTTTCGAATTTCGTTTAGTGAGGTGCCCTAATTCCTAAATACCACAATAACTATGCTCATTAACGAAAAGGCAGGAAGTTCACCATGTTAGCTACATATCATATTCGGCCTGTATGACCTAACATACGTCAAATACAAACACGTAGAAATATTTGTTCTTTAGTGAAAACCTTCCTAATGTCCTTAAGTGAAATATAGGCTCCCTAAATATTACAGTAACTGTGACCATTGACGGGAAGACAAGCAGTTCATCATGTCACACAGGGATAAATTTTTTGCCGAATACTACCCGTGAAACCGTTTCAGAAAGAACGCGGAACAGAGATCATGTGCACAACACATTATTACTGATGCACTAACGGTGGGTTAACCAGTGTTCTCGGTGTGAACCTTTAAGTACACTACTGTCCATTAAAATTGCTACACCAAGATGAAATGCAGACGATAAACAAGTATTCATTCGACAAATATATTATACTAGAACTGACATGTGATTACATTTTCACGCAATTTGGGTGCATAGATCCTGAGACATTTTCACGCAATTTGGGTGCATAGATCCTGAGACATCAGTACCCAGAACAATCACCTCTGGCCGTAATAACGGCTCTGATACGCCTGGGCACTGAGTCAAACAGAGCTTGGATGGCGTGTACAGGTACAGCTGCTCATGCAATTTCATCACGATACGACAGTTCATGAAAAGTAGTGACTGGGGTATTGTGACGAGCCAGTTTCTCGGCCACCATTGACCAGACGTTTTCAATTGGTGAGAGATTTGGAGATTGTGCTGGTCAGGGCAGCTGTCGAACATTATCTGTACCCAGAAAGGCCCGTACAGGACCTGCAACATGCGATCGTGCATTATCCTGCTGAAATGTAGGGTATCGCAGGGATCGAATGAACGGTAGAGCCACGGGTAGTAACACATCTCAAAACACTTTTCAAAGTGCCGTCAATGCGAACAAGAGGTGACCAAGACGTGTAACCAATGGCACCCCATACCATCACGACTGGTGATACGCCAGTGTGGCGATGACGAACGCACGCTTCCAATGTGCTTTCACCTCGATGTCGCCAAGCACGCAAGCGACCATCATGATGCAGTAAACAGAACCTTGATTCATCCGAGAAAATGAGGTTTAGCCGTTCGTGCACACAGGTTCGTCGTTGAGTACACCATCGCAGGCGCTCCTGTCTGTGATGCAGCGTCAAGGGTAACCGCAGCCATGGTCTCCCGACTGATAGTCCATGCTGCTGCAAATAATCGTCGAACTGTTCGTGGAGATGGTTGTTGTCTTGCAAACGTCCCCATCTGATGACTCAGGGATCGACACGTGGCTGCACGATGCATTACAGCCATGCTGATAAGATACCTTTCATCCCGACTGCTAGTGATACGAGGCCGTTGGGATCGAGCAAGGCGTTCCGTATCACCCTCCCGAACCCATCTATTCTGTATTCAGGCTAATAGTCCTTGGATCTGTACTAATGCGAGCAGCAATGTCGCGATACGATAAACCGCAATCACGATGGGCTACAATCTGACCTTTATCAAAGTCGTAAACGTGACAGTATGCATTTATCCTTACACGAGGCATCGCAACAACGTTTCACTAGGCAACGCTGGTCAACAGCTCTTTGTGTATGAGAAATCAGGTGGAAACTTTCCTCATGTCAGCACGTTGTAGGTGTCGCCACCGGCGCCAACCTTCTGTGAATGCTCTGAAAAGCTTATCATTTGCATATCACAGCATCTTCTTCCTGTCGGTTAAATTTCGCGTCTGTAGCACGTTATATTCGTGGTGTAGCAATTTTAATGGTCAGTAGCGTACATACAGGGTGAGGCAAATAAATGTGGCCCAGACGCTGGCGCTCTACACAGCCTACATTTTGAAACTATTTGTTGCTACATTAACGGAGGAAGAAAAGACCTATGGTTAATTCGAACACGCTACAGTAACTGCCCATACAGCTGACCGAAATTTGGAGAATGATTCTCACGTTTGACAGTTAGCGGAAGTCAGTCTGGTGGCAGTCCTAGCTGGCCACCAAGGTCACCCAATCGGTCAGTGTACGATTACTCTTCGTGGGAAGCCCTCAAGAGAAAGGTGTATTATGACAATCCTCGCAGTGTTCAAGAGTTGCAGTAAAACATTTCGGATGAGATTCAACAGTCCAGCTTCGATCCACCGTCAGCATCTTACTGACGAGGACCCAGAAGAACCTAGAACTGTTGTCTGCTATAGTCACGTGAATACTGTATTTCCTTTCCTCGGTTTTGTTTCTTGGTATCGTGGAACTCTGTTCCCTGAGCCACTTTTGTTTGTCCAACCCTGTATAAAGGCGCTGGACAGCACAGGGAGTGAGCACCGAAACTACCACGTTTCCTTCTGTTCCCACGCCAATGTACATCGTCCATACGTTTATTTATCTCTGTCATCTCGGAGCGGCACCAATGGCACTGGGATACTGCAGGTGTGGTTTCGCCTCCTGCCTATTTGGCACGCAAGAATGAGTCACCCGAACTTGGCTGAGGTTGCAGAACTGGTCTCTAGCTAATGTGATGTATGCACTCGTACAATAAAGTGCAACAGTTGTTGATTAATGTTAGTATTGTATCTATTGAGAGAAAGATTCGATATTTATTAAGATGACTCTACCAAATGTAAAGGCAATGAGCAACTTAAGTCCAACTGTGAAAGCATCTGAGCGGTGCTATAACGGATATTTTCTTAGACACCAAACAATACCATGCATTTTAATGTTAAGGCACATATGTAAGGATTTTTGTATGCTATTAGTCCCGTTGTTAACTCATTCCCTTACTTTGAATTCATTTTCAAATGAAACTAAAAACATTCCAAAAATAAATAGCTATTTACTATGTCTGTATATAGTTTATCATTAAAAACACTTAGGCCTTGGAGAAGAAACTTTATCTATGCCAAGTTTTATTACTAGGGAAGTGGAAAGTAAAAGGAGTCGGTGTATGTTATACAACAGCAGTTCAATGACGGGTGGGTGGGATGTGTCATAAAAGGAACGAGAACAGTGCTCATTTCGACAATAAAGGAAGTTGCGGTCGTTGTCACGAAAGTCAGAAGTTTTAAGTGGAGAAGAGGATCAAAGTTCTGAGTTGTAGGATGCAGATTAATCATTCATAGATGGGCAGAATGCAGAAATCAGCACTAAATAGTTATGTTAAATTTGTTGCAGTAAAACATTAAATTTTAATAAAGGAGGAGTATTATTCAACATCCCACCAATTACAAGGTCCTTAGAGAGTGGTAGCAAGCTGGGATTAAGAAAAGATGAGAAAGGAAATTGAAAGTGCCCTTTCAAAGGAACTATCCAGGTTTGACGAAAAAAATTTACAGAAATCACGGAAAACCAAAATCAGGATTGGCAGACATTGTTTTGGGATACTATTGTTCCAAATGGTAGTCTGTTGTGACAACTACTGCACTGTCACAATCGATTTGAGAATAAATGTGTTTTTCATACTTCATCGAAGGCGAAGAGTCGCAAGAGGCTAAGACTGCAAGAAAGAAAAAGCCAAGGAAGAAGATTTTCAAGAATAAGAAAAAAAACATAAATAGTCTGAAGTGGAAGAACAAAATTATTTAGACCTAGAAACTTGGAGAAAGAACCAGCGACCTTCAACGAACGCAAGTATACAGAATGTATAGTGATTCTATGAACAGTTGTCTATTTTTGCTGGTTAGAGACTGTGAGATACAGCTGTTAAATGGACTGTGCTATGAGGAGTGCCATTTTATAGATATTTTCTATTTAAGGAAATGACAAAAAGAGATTATTTAACTGTCACTTTGTCAACTCTAATAAAAGTGTTAATATAATGTATGCTTCACTACTCAAATACGCCATTATGTGTGTGTCTATTGTTGCTTCTATAAAACAGAGTTTCTATTTCAGATTTAGCACAGCTGTGTACCATATAATTTCCGAAATGTTGACGCTACAGATGGGTATAAGCTTTCATGGTTACAGTTGAAATCATTTTTAATCTTTAACTGCATCTAAGTATTAAGAAGAAGGTCTGCAATTACCGAAAAATTGTAAATCTCTAAATGTTTGTAAGTGAATTAAACTAAGCCAGAATTAATCGTGAGAGAGGCATACTCTTGAGACCCAACGCTGCTATTAATGTATGCAACGGATTGATTAATACTGTGAAATATTGTGGCCCTAGCCGTGAATAAGTTGGAAATTTGCATTTTGTCGTTGAAGTGTATTTAATATGATACTAAACACAACATTTATATGAACTCTAAAGTTTATAGAAAACAATTAGAATGCTAATGCAATCAAAACAATCATCAAACTACTAAAGCTACTTTGACAAAATTAACCTGTCCGATTGGAATTATCAGGTGGCACAATTACTCTACGGTGTTGGAATTCCTTAACAGTCTCATATCTGCCTTCGTGAAATTTATCTAAACTGTTTGTCTGAAAACTCGTAGAGAACTGAAGAAACCCATATACCTGTGGAGGAACTCACGTATGTGGGACAGTGAAACCTATTGTTTATCTGATCTTCATACTCTCATTAGTCCTAACATGTGACAGCTGTCTGCTTGAGTCCAACACGAGATATGTGGTGACACTGAGCGTCATTCTCGAAAAGTTTGACATTACGATCACTCTACCGATGACTCAGACTTTTAATCCCAGTCAATTCCCTCAGTTGAGCGCATAGCCTGCGGAGTACTAGTGTGTCCAGCACAAAGACCAGAGACGAAGTCTTCATTTATAAGACAATAAGAAGTGACTACCTCTTCCCATGAAGAAAATCTCGACTTTCTGTTCTCTCCAAAGCTACATTGGTTAACCTATGGCTCAATTGTTTCTTTAACAGAACAGCCCACCAAGAGGGGGGGGGGGCGAAATAAACAACAAGAAAACCAGTGACATCGATTTCCTCGCCTTTATTCTGGATGTCACTTTCACCTCAGTAATCGTTTCCCTCTCAACTAATTGCCAGCCTTGCATTAAAGGTCTGGGGAAAAGCTAAAACAACTGTGGTTGATACTAACCGCCAATTCTGCAGTACTACTGAACCTGTAGCATGCCTGTTTCACCATGTCTTCTGGAAAATCTTCCCAAGACAATGTGAGTGCAGCAGTACATGTCGGTCCTCGCCTACAGTTCCGTAAAACTCGGCGTTTCTTGTGCTCAACGGGGACCGTTTCGCTGAGCCTCTCTACACGTCATCTGTGTCATATACATGGTGCTTTTCCCTTCCAAAGCTCACCCAGATATGACATTGACATAACCAGCAACATTTTCGGTTGAAGAAAATTAAGGAATAGAAATGATATCATCACATACCATTAATTCATCTAAGCTAACTTATCTTCCCTCCAGTTGCATTGTTAATCACAAATAAACGGAAAGAGATGAGCCAAACAATTTGCCCCTTTTCAAAAGGAGTCCCCACCATTCACCCCACTATTGAAGCTAGATCTCATCATATTAAACTGAAGATAGCGGTTGCAGTGGCTGAAAAATCAGGAATTGGTTCTGTGTGGAGAACATCCATCTGCGTCTAACTTCATGTGAGCTGGGAAAGTGCTCAAGCGAAATCTGGTAGAGAATGCATCTGTTCATCATGACGCTGAAACCAGAAGACTACTCGAGACATCTCCTGAATGTAGAATATTTTTGGCTGTCTCCACCGGCTGGTGTGGCCGAGCGGTCCTAGGAGCTTCAGTCTGGAACTGCGCGATGGCTAAGGTCGCAGGTTCTAATCCTGCCTCGGGCATGGATGTGTGTGATGTCCTTAGGTTAGTTAGCTTTAAGCAGTTCTAAGTTCTATGGACTGATGACCTCAGGTGTTAAGTCCCATAGTGCTCAGAGCCATTCGAACCATTTGAGCTGTCTGCTTCCTACACAGTAGATAATAGTCTCTGCATCTTTCTGGCATCACTTAACCGTGATTGGTCATACGCACAATATTCTGAATTCTGACCATTGAGAAATTGTCTTAAGTGGGGCGGATCATCGTCTATTAGTTTGAGAACCAAAACAAAGCCAGTGGTATTTGTTAGCGCAGTTGTGCACACCTAAGGGTGCACACAGAGGATGCTGATTACCCTGCCAGTGAACGTGCAAGAGGGCCGTTTCGAGTAGAACGTCACGTGTACCATTTTAACTTTACGGTCCTTTTCATAAGACTTTTGAGAAACTAGTGGGCGTAAACTATGATTTTTGGGTTACACATCGATTTCCATGTCATTCTCGTGCAGAAGTGTCCATCATATCGTTAATGGTTACAGCTATTGTGGTATTTCCATGTAACGTCACGTGTACCATTTTAATTCTACAGTCCTTTTCACAAGACTTTTGAGAAACTATTGGGCGTAAACTATGATTTAAGGTTACACATCGCTTTGTATGTCATTCTCGTGGAGAAGTGTCCATCATCTTCTTAATGGTTAGAGCTATTGTTATATTTCCGTGTAAGATACTGCACGAAACGTTAGAACGTTCCAGTGAAAAATTGAGGTCACTATGAATTTGCGTTAGGTGGAGTTTAGACCATATATTGGTGCATATGAAATGTAGCTAACATTTTGAGCTTTTCTTTAAACTTCTGTGGAGACCAATATCTGCCTCCTGTCTCGAGAAAACGGATCTGATTTGGCGCGTTCGCCACACGAGCGAGAGTATACATAACATCCCTCATATCTAGCAAACCGTAAGAGACACCGAAACGAGACTTTGGCGGATGACGTTACATGAACAAGAGCGTGTTGTGGCATGTGCTTAACTTGCGGAACTTTCTTATTAGCGGCGATATACAGGTAACTATAGACTTTTTCAGAATAATGGTGTACTTTTAATGGCTATGAACAGCTGTTGAAATGATCAATAGTGCGATTTTGCCATAACACAAATGAATAAATTACGGGACTTCCTGGCGGATTAAAACTGTGGGGCGGATCAAGACTCGAGCTCTGGAACTTTGCCTTTCGCGGGCAAGTGCTCTATCAACTGAGCTACCCAAGCACGACTCACGACAACCCCCTCCCCCCTCGCAGCTTCAGTTCTGCCAGTACCTCGTCCCCTATCCATGCTTGGGTAGCTCAGTTGGTGGAGCACTTGCCCGCGAAAAGCAAAGGTCTCGAGTTCGAGTTTCGGTCCGGCACACAGTTTTAATCTTCCAGGAAGTTTCATGTCAGTCCACGCTCCGCTGCAGAATGAAAATCTCATACTGGAAAGAAATTACGGATTTTATTTTATATTGCAGAAGTGCTTATTCGATAGATATTGACCTCTCTTATCATCAGTTTCTCACTAAATAAATTACCCTTTCAGGAGCTTCAAGGAACGGAAAAAATATATTTCGATAAGTATAAGTACCAATTGTTTCTTATAAAAAACACACTGGGTTACAGGATTCTGCTGAAACTGCAACAAAACGGGTGGTTTAGTTTCACATGAGTAGTTAATGGTTTCTTTTCCAGAAAAGCATCAGTCGCGATTTTTAACTCAAAACCTAAGCTTTTCCTATTGCCTTTTCAAAATCTGCTTCTTTAGATAAAACACAAACGAGTTTTTACCCTGTCACTCCAATGATTTGCTAATGGAGGTGCATCTCTACGCACCACTAAAGCTGCCTAGCAGAACTCGAGAAGACAGACAGCGCTGTGGTAAAGAGTGTTTGCGGTGGCTTCAGGACAAGTTAGAGCAGGTCATTGCGGCTGAATGGGCTACATCGAGTTATGTTACTCTTGAAAGATACCACTACTTATATGTAAAATTTTTTCACCTTCATTTGTATTTTGTTTTAATAAATTTGCTTTTAAAAACAAAGTTTCATCTGTCAGTATTTGAAATCCGCTCCCTGTAGGAAATTGCAGTCTATGTTAGTTAGGTACTGGTCATCCCCTATTATGTACATATTTTATTTATCGGTAGCGATTAATTATTGTAATTTGATTTGTCTTATTACCAGGTTCTTTATAGGTATTAGAGGACAGTTTGGGACAAATAGTAGCGTAACAAACTATTTTGACAGACTTCCTACCAATGTAACTTAAAGTCTCATACAAGGTGCAGATCACGCGGTGATTATTTCTAATTGTCACAGGTTTCTACACTCTTAGTTCCATACAGACAAAGCCTACAAATTTATTGCTTCACAGCTATTCAGTAGAATCGAAAGGAGCAGTCCATCGATCAAAGATGTTATGTTTACAAATGTCACTGTGATTTCGTATTTTTAACTGTTCTCATGTACGTGAATATGTGCAAGTGTGTTTCTATCAACAACTATCATAGATAAAAGGTTGTCAGAAACAGGCGTGAGGCTACTTGCGTGTGAATTCAGGTGAAACATTGGTCTGGCATTGAGTTATTTTGTTGAAATTGTAGCAAGCAGGGTGTGGCATTTTGAGAGGTAGTTTCTGACACTGACAACCAGAGATCAATCTAACATACATCGGAGGTATTCCAGCAAATGAAAAAGGTATTGCAGGGTACCTAGGCAAACTGCTAGCAACAGTTTATCATATTTCGATTGTTTTATCTGCCATCGACATTGACAAGGACAGAAAGAACTTTACGGATATTCATTGGTACAATAGTGACATTTAGTCCGGATTTTTTCATGTTATTTGCCTCGGTGTTATTTAGGCAGACAGGGTAAGGCTGCATAGTTTTAAATAGAAATTACATCATATTATTAAAATTATGTCTTCCGTCACATCGCATTAATTTAAACTATACTACCATATTCGTGCTAAGTTGAAAATAGCTTTAGTAATGATAGCGATATTTAGTCTGATTAAAGCATAATAAATTTGTATTAATATTTGCTATAAAAGTACGTTAGTAGTGGATTTTCACTACGCTAGGGCTTTCTGTGTTGTTGATTCAAGTGGTATGTTATTCGTGAGTGTGCTTACGTCGTTTGTCCAAGTCTCAGACATCAGCAGTGGGTTTACATTTCGCGATGCGTATTTGCAGCTGTAGCGGTTCCTAAGTTACGTTGTGAAGAAGTTTTTTGTGCACTGTTATACAGTTATTTATTTATTTATTTATTCATGCATTTATTTTACCTGGTAAGATTAGGGCCTTCAGGCCCTCTCTTACACCTAACCAGGCATACTTAGATTGAACGAGATACAGCTTCTACAGAACATTAAGGACATATAACGTATTATGCAGAATTGATGTTAAAGAAAAAAATAGAGATTATAACAGAAGTACAATGATAATTATAACAATAAAAAATAATTATAACAATCAAGAATAATAATGTTAATAATAATACTAATAATGACAATGTATATGAAAGTAAACATACTTTTCTTTAATATATACGAGCAGTAGCAAAAACGCTCATCGCATAATAAGCAGCACATTTCCATAATATTATCCATACAGATACAGGTGCCTTTTTTTGTCTTCACACAGATGCATGGAGCTTTTGCTCCAGAATAGCAACTCCCGTTCAGGAGATACAATCATTTCGTAGACATAAGGCAGTGAATACGATGAGAAAATGTACAATCCTTTCCCCTATCCCTACAGGGGCAAAAAATTTGTACGCTGTATGCTGTGAATACCATTTCGTACTTCACAGATCACTAAGTTGTTAAATAAAAGTTCTTTATCGAATCGTAGTTCTCGCTCTTCGTTAGTAAAAATCTGGCGTGCAGGATTTCCCCCGCAGTAGCATCATAAGTAACGACTTATTTTTACCTGACATGTTATAGTCTTTCATTCATTCAGAAAGGCGGCACCTATTACGAGTTCTGTGCAACAGTTTCATTCTTCTTTTTACCATGTTAAGTTTTGCTTCTTTTGTAAAAATATAGCGGAGGCAGCACAAGGTAATTTCACGCTAACAAGGTAGTAACTGCATCCGTATCGTAAATCATAGTCAATTGT
Source organism: Schistocerca gregaria (assembly GCF_023897955.1). Taxonomy (NCBI): domain Eukaryota; kingdom Metazoa; phylum Arthropoda; class Insecta; order Orthoptera; family Acrididae; genus Schistocerca; species Schistocerca gregaria. Next base: position 369,186,536 of record NC_064924.1, read on the forward strand.
TAAACCAATAACTGAGTACAAATATCACATTAGTTTATGAAATAGCTCATTGTCGGTATAAAACACATCAGTAAGCACTTTATTTACGATGTTGCTCACCCACGCAATTTCTTCCTTCAGCAACTATCGATAGCCCTTAAAAAACATTATTTCACTGAAAGAATCAGTAATATATTCTAATAAATGTGATAGCTTCACATATTAAATATAAGGCCAACTTCTCTTCACTCCGTGTGCTACCATTTTCCGGAATCTGGCTTCGATATCTTAAACCGTTTATGAAATATAATAGATAATAAGAATAATACACTATAGCCATTTCACTTCGCATTGGGGCTGCTCTGAGTGCAATACATGGAATCAGTTTTCTGGAAATTGGAGAAAGATATAGGCCTCTCTTCAAATCTATAGCGAAACATCTGCTTCTTGGTTACATTTCTTTTGCAGTAATGTAGCACCGCACATGCACATAGCAGAAGCTGATAGCAACCCCTATTTTCATTGCAAAATATTCTCATGTTGAGCAGTGAGGTACCTAATCTCGAAATGTCACAATGAGTATGAGTATTAACAAACAGACCGACAGTTCACCTGATGCTAATATATGAGGCTGTAAATAACAGTACAATTAATTTACTGTAATACCATTTGAGAGAAACCGAAGAATAGCCGATGGGTGCACGCCTTCTTTCTCCCAGTGTTGTGTGTCTTCCACCTGCCACATTGTCACAAGCAATGTTCCCTCCGTTCCAACTAACCATCAGACGAGTGTCTGCTGAAGTTGGTACTGCCACCCTGTTACCACTGTGTGTTACCCTATTATATAATATGGGGATGTTCTTGCTCCAATTTCAAACTATCTCACACTGCCTTCCATTGTGCAGGTAACGTTCTTTCTCTGTGTGCTCCCTAGGGAGACTCAACTGCGTGAAAGTACGTGAGAACCATAATAATACTTTCGTGTTACTTTCTATAAGGTGACATGAATAATATAATGTGGCATAATCTTCTTGAACATATTTAAAATAATCATTTACACTGTACAGTAACATCTTCATTAGAGTTTCTTTAAAATTTAATTCTCTTTGATTGTATATAATTCATCCTTAAAATGCTTGTACTTTCGGCTCACTTGGGTAAGAATAATATGAGAAAGAAAACAATCTTCTCCATACTCCTAGTTCAAACCATAGTAATACAGCTGCCTCTTTTGTTTGTTACTTAGACAACCAATGCCAATACTTAAACTGATGCTCAGATTCATTATGTGAGTTGCAGGGTGTTCAAATACCATTCAGGTAATGTATTAAAAGTTATCATCTTTCAGGTAATCAGAGCAAATTTTCTTCATATCCATTTACTTAAAATATCACTTCATCTTCATAAACCATAAATAATGATTTGAAAATGTATCTCACTGAACTGTTTTAAAACCAAACAAATCATTTCGCACTTTTATTATAAGCATATTAATAGTTTACTGTTTGAATAACATCAACGTGATTGTTTACACCTTCATCGACCATCAATAACTTCGTAAAATATTTATTTATTTCCATTGTACAATGAGAAACGCGACACGTTAGATGGTACATCTTCATGCTTCTTGTTGTTGTGAGTGACTCTTGAGCAGATGAGTACTGAATCTGGTGACATGATATTTTTGTGCCTCATAATAGCTACTGTATGATATGGTAATCCCTCACCACAAATAATAGTCATATGTGTTCGATAGATCTCCGTTAAACAGATATTACTACGATAAAATCACAGTATTTTGTATAGAGTACCATATATCAAATATTACCATGTCTCGTGTAGGCAGCAACGTTCTACAGGGCACAGCGCAAATTCTCGATCAATAGTCTTCAGTAACGTCATGTATGCGTGAATGGAACATCGTGATACGTTTTCGATTAGATCTTTAGAAGAGGAAATGGATCTTCATGAGCAGCAAAGATGAAAGGCCTTCATGGTGGCTAATATCTCCCCTATAAGCTAACTAAACAACTTACCTTGAAACAATTATTTACTTTGGATGTGGACAAGTACATTACACAACACAATTAAGTGTACAATTTTCCGAAACCTAGCAGTTGTCTCTTTAGAAGAGGAAATGGATCTTCATAAGCAACAAAGATGAAAGGCCTTCATGCTGGCTAATATCTCCCCTATGAACAAATTTAAAATTGATCACAAAGGTTCCTACAACAATTCTCTTTAACGGTGAAAAAGCGTGGCGCTCTGCGACGTCACCCACGTGTGCGATGAGGCTTCAAACAGCAAAGGGCTGAAACTTGCGAGAAAAGGTTCATGAGTTGTGTAAGATGGGTTAATGACGTCACATTGGCAGCTCAATTCACCACAATTCCACCTACCACCACAGTGAACGTGTAACATGATAGGAAAGTTATCACAACACCTCGTACCCACATTTCACCATTCATTTTGACGTTTATGAGATGGTAGTCAGAACTGTGACGCCCAGCGTTAAATCATGTGATTTACTTGCGCGTGGCCGAGGAAATCATTTCTGTTACACCGATACTGAGAATCGACATGAGAAGTTCTTCGCAGGAGAGACAAAGGGTTTCAATAAACCACCTCAGTCCTAGGGAGAAGTTGATTTCCACACATTTCAGGTTGAAAACCATAGGCCCCATTGCGATGATCAGCAGGACGACGTTCAAGACAATTTTTGTCACTGCTGGCACCTCCTGCAGGTTTCAAATCAACTGTAAGGACACTGCAGGCCAGAAACCGCATCTAATGTGTTCTCAACACTTTGTAATATAGGGAAACCATAGTTCTTGCTCTAGTGCCCTGAGGGAAACCACTACGGACCGCTCAGTCATTCGATGAAATCTAAATGTGATCCGAAGCAGCAAAGGGTGAGTTTGCTTTTTCAGCCCTTCTGTTTCAGGTCCTGGTGTAACATGACACATTTGTGAATACAGTGGAAAAGTGTCCTTCTGAGACCCATCCGTCTCGCAAAACCCCCCAGTGATTAACGCTCACTTTTGTCGATTTTTTAAAAAATTGTGCCTTTACAGACGAAACCTGCAACGTAGCTGCAGGCAGGCAACCAGGTGACATCCCGCAATGCCAGGACAGCTTCTCAAGTATTGTCTGAAGACACACATTTTTAAAATTCTCAGTGAATATTAAAGAGGGCTAACAAGGGAATTGTCGAACCGGGGGCTCTCAGGGAGATCCTTTGCTGTTTTGTTCAGGCATGTGTCAGCGTGAGACTCCTTCATGATCAAACCTTAGGAAGGCTTGAAACAGGATGGCTGAAAAGTATAAGTAGCCTTTGCTGCTTCAATCACACTGAAATTTCGTAGAATGGTCCTGCCGGTCTCTAGGAGATCGACCATCTACAACGGAGCAAAAATTGCATTACACTGCACTCCAAATGGGGTGGATCACATTCGGTAGAATTGTTAGCCCATGATGTTCTGAGAGAAGATTGTAGACAACTTTAAAGTTTCAAACATACGCATCAAAATGGTTCAACTGACTCTAAGCACTATGGGACTTAACAGCTGAGGTCATCAGTCCCCTAGAACGTAGAACTACTTAAACCTAACTAACGTAAGGACATCACACACATCCATGCCCGAAGCAGGATTTGGACCTGCGACTGAAGCGCCTAGAACCGCTCGGCCACCGCGGCCGTCAAACGTACGTGTCAAAACAGGAGGCATTTAAAACGATTCGAAAAGGAAGTTCTTATTAAGTGTTGCACATTGGAGTTATTTGTAGTGGTCAATAGAAATTAAACAAACTATAGACAGAGCAATTGTCAAAACACAAAGATTGTTGTAGAAGGGTATATGCAGAATGTTCACGAAATAATGCCAATACTATACTTCGTATATTGTATTCTTGTTCGTTGAATTGTCGCAGAAAACGATTACATAACTCTTTAGCAAGAATAAACTGCAGGTTAAAACAGTCTCTTCAAATTTGTGTCTCTAGTAATATTAATAACATGTAATTAAAATGTAGCTTGAAGACGGTCAATGGGATTCTCTTTTACGCAAGTCGACTACAAGGTGTGCCTCACCCGGTTGACAGTGGCTAATTTCATTCCATATCTAATTTTTATTCGCTTTGCTGCTACTTGAACCATAAAATCTCTGGTAAGGAAGAGTTCACTTGTGTTTACTTGTATATTTTCTCTTTACTGTTTCCTTTCTAAAGTTTGCTTTGAGTCTTATGAAGCAGTGTAACTGGGAGACTGCAAGTGATTTGTGGCACACTTTCCTGTTAGAGTGTATTACACAGGTGTGGGTCTGCAGTACCAACATAATCAACTATCAGGAAGTGGACGCTTCATTTCAAAACTCAGGTTCAGTTTTGTCAATAGGTCTTCTGTCCCCCGCCACCTCCGAAGATCCCAGGGAACAAGACTTAGGCACTGTACACTGTGATCTGGTAAGTGTTGCACGCATTTCACCCGCTCTGCTCATTGATCACGGGTACGGAATTTTCTTCAGTCTTCTCAGTTTCAATTTGTAACTAATTTGGAAAAGTTTTTATTTGAATGAGAACTTAGACTCACGAGTTTGGAGTTTCTCTTCCTTACATTTTGGGTTCGAAGTGAAACATGGACGATAAATAGTTTGGACAAGAAGAGAATAGAAGCTTTCAAAATGTGGTGATCCAGAAGAAAGTTGAGGGTTAGATGGGTAGAACACATAACTAATGAAGAGGTATTGAATAGAATTGGGGTGAAGAAGAGATTGTGGCACTACTTGATTAGAAGAAGGGATCGGTTGGTAGGACATGTTCTGAGGCATCAAGGGATCGCCAGTTTAGTATTGAAGGGCAGCGTGGAGGGTAAAAATCGTAGAGGGAGACCAGGAGATGAATACACTAAGCAGATTCAGAAGTATTTAGGTTGTGGTAGGTACCGGGAGATTAAGAAACTTGCACAGGATAGAGTAGCATGGAGAGCTGCGTCAAACCCGTCTTAGGACTGAAGACCACAACAACAACAACAAGAACAACAACTTTTGGGGTACCTAGATGTGCTGGAGGAGCTTAAAACATGTTTCAGCACAAGTAAACGAGCAGACACGACGTTGAATGAGCAAAACTAGTTTTCACAGAATGTGTAGTTTAACACATATGCTGAAATGCTTTGCTAAATCTAGAATTCTCAAGTCTCTGTGATTCCATAATCTTAAATACGCCTATTCGTCGTTTGTCTGTGCTAGAGTATGGCTACAGTGTTACAATCGATGCTCAAGCTGTTGCAGAAAGTGTGCCCTTGTAAATACCTTCATATGTTCGTTTTTAAATCTCTACATTTTTACTTTTTTGTGAACACACACACACACACACACACATATATATATATATATATATATATATATATATATATATATATATATATATATATATATATATATATATATATATACTCCTGGAAATTGAAATAAGAACACCGTAAATTCATTGTCCCAGGAAGGGGAAACTTTATTGACACATTCCTGGGGTCAGATACATCACATGATCACACTGACAGAACCACAGGCACATAGACACAGGCAACAGAGCATGCACAACGTCGGCACTAGTACAGTGTATATCCACCTTTCGCAGCAATTCAGGCTGCTATTCTCCCATGGAGACGATCGTAGAGATGCTGGATGTAGTCCTGTGGAACGGCTTGCCATGCCATTTCCACCTGGCGCCTCAGTTGGACCAGCGTTTGTGCTGGACGTGCAGACCGCGTGAGACGACGCTTCATCCAGTCCCAAACATGCTCAATGGGGGACAGATCCGGAGATCTTGCTGGCCAGGGTAGTTGACTTACACCTTCTAGAGTACGTTGGGTGGCACGGGATACATGCGGACGTGCATTGTCCTGTTGGAACAGCAAGCTCCCTTGCCGGTCTAGGAATGGTAGAACGATGGGTTCGATGACGGTTTGGATGTACTGTGCACTATTCAGTGTCCCCTCGACGATCACCAGAGGTGTACGGCCAGTGTAGGAGATCGCTCCCCACACCATGATGCCGGGTGTTGGCCCTGTGTGCCTCGGTCGTATGCAGTCCTGATTGTGGCGCTCACCTGAATGGCGCCAAACACGCATACGACCATCATTGGCACCAAGGCAGAAGCGACTCTCATCGCTGAAGACGACACGTCTCCATTCGTCCCTCCATTCACGCCTCTCGCGACACCACTGGAGGCGGGCTGCACGATGTCGGGGCGTGAGCGGAAGACGGCCTAACGGTGTGCGGGACCGTAGCCCAGCTTCATGGAGACGGTTGCGAATGGTCCTCGCCGATACCCCAGGAGCAACAGTGTCCCTAATTTGCTGGGAAGTGGCGGTGCGGTTCCCTACGGCACTGCGTAGGATCCTACGGTCTTGGCGTGCATCCGTGCGTCGCTGCGGTCCGGTCCCAGATCGACGGGCACGTGCACCTTCCGCCGACCACTGGCGACAACATCGATGTACTGTGGAGACCTCACGCCCCACGTGTTGAGCAATTCGGCGGTACGTCCACCCGGCCTCCCGCATGCCCACTATAAGCCCTCGCTCAAAGTCCGTCAACTGCACATACGGTTCACGTCCACGCTGTCGCGGCATGCTACCAGTGTTAAAGACTGCGATGGAGCTCCGTATGCCACGGCAAACTGGCTGACACTGACGGCGGCGGTGCACAAATGCTGCGCAGCTAGCGCCATTCGACGGCCAACACCGCGGTTCCTGGTGTGTCCGCTGTGCCGTGCGTGTGATCATTGCTTGTACAGCCCTCTCGCAGTGTCCGGAGCAAGTATGGTGGGTCTGACACACCGGTGTCAATGTGTTCTTTTTTCCATTTCCAGGAGTGTATATAACTTCGTATGAACATTGTATTTTGTTCTGTTTCGTTATATGAGTAGTACATTGGCACACAAAACTTTCGGACGGAAGTATGTTTCACTGCCAAGTAACTTACCTCCATGAATCTTGGGCCATACTAAGAAAGAACTGCTACACTGAAGTACACTAGGAATCTGAAAGAAATTCCCCACGAGACAAACAGAAATTACAGTTTTACTCAAAGATGATAAATACAGTGCAATCACCGCGATTGATTAAATTACAAAACTACATGGTCCTTAAGAGTGTGCTATCATGTTGCCCACAACGTTGGAAAGAAGCTTTTGGGCAGGGAAGGGCATTCTGTTCCTACACACAGTTTACAACTGCTAGATGGTCGTTGATGCGTACTGGCGGGCTGCAATAGACATCCCTACAACCCACAGGTTCTAGATGGGATTTAAGTTAAGGGAACGAGCAGGCTAGTCTTTTTTACCCAACATCCTCTTTTCCAGGTGGTTCCTCTGCTTGCACTGTCCGATGCCGTCCCACATTGTCATCCACAAAATTGAAGATAGAACCGAATAAACCCCTAAAGAGTCGCACACAGGAAAGGATTACACCGTCACAATAAAACTGACCGGTCAGTGTATCGTATATAAACATTAGAATGTCAGTCCAATGTGCAAAAATGTGCCTTCCAACACTACAAAACCTCGAAGACGGAAACGATTGTTTTCGACAGTGGTGGACGTACCCTCATATAAGCGGGAATATGTAATGGACCTACAAACTTAGTCAAATGTGAGGTGTGATGGTCTATGTGTAATGATGTGGGGATGCATAATATTGTATTGGCGTACCGACCTATAAATCTTTGAACGTTAAGTGCGTCTTTGTGGGGACATGTTCGGCCCAGACTTCGTCATAATAGGTAGTAATACGTAAATGCATCGAATAGCGCATGTGAAGGGAACTTTTGGAAGAAAAGGATGTTTGGCGAATGGGCTGGCCTCACCGTTTTCCGGACTTACATCCTATGGACCACGTGTGTGATGCGTTTGGGAGACTTATTGCAGGACGTCCACATCACATGCCCCAACAATCACACAATAGAAGTTCACTGAGCTGGTGGAGGAATGGTACACCCTTCCACACGAATTCCTCACCAACCAGATGGACAGCACAGGATCACGTTTAAGAGCACGCATTACTGTCTGTATCATGTGACTAAACACATAGTTTTCCCTGTAATACAGTCATAGATGAAAGACAAGACGACATTAAGGAACAAGGGAATGGATCAAGTGTCAGAAAACAATTTAATCTACTGTATTTCGTCCCAACCCACCGGCGCCCACCCCATGAACCGTGAATCACGCCTATCATATAGAGGCTTGCGTGCCTCGACCATACAGGTACCTGTTTCTTAGGTGCAAACACAACGGAGTGGTATCTGTTGAGAGAGCAGACTAACGCGTGGTTCCAGAGGAGTTGCAGCACCCTTTGCAGTAGCTGAGGAGCACAAATGTGAATTATTTACTGACCTTGCCTTGTAACATCAATCAAAACAGCGTTGCTGTGCCGGTACTCTGAACACTTGAAAGCAGGCAAAGTTAAGCATTAATTTTCCCCGAGGATATGGAGCCCTACTGTATATATAAATGGTGAGGGCATCTCCTTGGATAAAATATTCCGGAGATAAAGTAGTCCCCCTTCGGATCTCCAGGAAGGTACTACTCAGCAGAACGTTATTAGCAGACAAATAAAACTGCGTTCTACGGATCAGAGCGTGGAATATCAGATCCCTTGATCGGGCAGATAGGTCAGAAAATCTAGAAAAGGAAACAGATAGATTCAAGTTTGATATAGCGGAGTAACAGGATTTCTAGTCAGGTGAATACAGGATTATAAACAGAAATTCAAACAGGGATGATTTTGGTGTAGGTTCAATAATGAAAAAGAAGATAGTAATGTGGATAAACTACGAAGAAAAGCATAGCGAACTTTTTATTGGAGCCTAGGTAGAAACGAAACCCACACCAACCACGTAGTACATACTAGCACATATGCCAGATACCTCTGCAGACGAAGAGGTTGAACAAATGTATGATGAGATGAAAGAAACTATTGAGACAATTAAGGGAGACGACAGCAGGAAAAGGAAGAGATGTAAAAATAGCTGGTGAACATGAACTTTGAAAAGGAATGAAAGAGGAAGCCGCCTGGTAGAATTTCGCACATAGCACAGGTTAACCATCGGAAGCTCTAGATTTAAGAATCACGAAAGATTGTTCCATATGTGGAAGACACCTGGAGACACAGGAAGGTTTCAGATTGATTGTATAATGGTAAGACAAAGATTTCTTGTAGAACAATTACTGGGGCAGATGTGGACTGATCACAATTTATTGGCTGTGAAGTATAGATTAAAACTGAAGCAACTACCAAAAGGTAGGAAATTAATGAGACAGACCTGTTTAAGTTGAAAGAACTACAGGTTGTTAAAGAGTTTCAGAGGGAGTATTGGGGAACGATTGACAAAGAAGGGAATAGCAATACAGTAGAAGAAGAAGGGGTAGCTTTGAGAGATGGAATTTTGAAGGCTGTAAAGGTTCAAATAACTATAAAGACGAGGCCTAGTAGAAATTCTTGAGTGACACAAGAGATTCTGAAACGAAAAAATAAAAAATGCATGAAATGAGGCAGTCGAACGTCGAAAAAATGAGAGTGACAGGAAGGGAAAAATGGCCAATCTGGAAAAACTAGAGGGCAAATGACTGAGCGAAATTCAGTGTGAGGAGGGCTATGCGAGAGGCGTTGAGTTAATTCGAAGGTAAAGTTCTATGTACTAATTTGTCAGAAAATCCTAAGAAATTTAGTTCTTATGTGAAAGCGGTAGGTGGATCAAAACAAAATGTCCAGACACTCTGTGACCAAAATGGTATTCAAACAGATGACAGACTAAAGGCCGAAATACTAAATGTCTTTTTTCCAAAGCTGTTTCAAAGAAGAAGACTGCACTGTAGTTCCTTCTCTAGATTGTCGCACAGATGAAAAAATGGTAGATATCGAAATAGATGACTGAAGGATAGAATAAGAATTAAAATCGCTCAAAAGAGGAAAGGTTGCTGGACCTGCTGGGATACCATTTCGATTTTACACGGAGTACGCGAAGGAACTTGCCCTCCTTCTTGCAGAGATGTACCGTAGGTGTCTAGAGGAGCGAAGCGTTCCAAAGGATTGGAAAAGGGCACGGGTCATCCGCGTTTTCAAGAAGGGACGTCGAACAGATGTGCAGAACTATCAGTTGTAGAATTTTGGAACACGTATTATGTTCGAGTATAATAACTTTTCTGGAGACTAGAAATCTACTCTGTAGGAATCAGCATGGATTCCGAAAAAGACGATTCGTCCACGAGACTCAGATGGCCATACCTACGGGTTCCCAAGTAGGTGCCGCGTTTCTTGACTTCCGCAAGGCGTTTGATATCGTTCCCCTCCGTCGTTTAATGAACTAAGTAAGAGCATATGGACTATCAGACCAATTGTTTGATTGGATTGACGAGTTCCTAGATAACAGAACGCAGCATGTCATTCTCAATGGAGAGCCGTCTTCTGAAGTAAGAGTAATTTCAGGTGTGACGCAGGAGAGTGTCGTTGGACCGTTGCCATTCACAATATATATAAATGACCTTATGGGTAACATCGGAAGTTCACTAAGGCTTTTTGCGGATGATACTGTTAAATATCGAGAGGTTGTAACAATGGAAAATTGTACTGAAATGTAGGTGGATCTGAGACGAATTGATGCTTGCTGGAGGGAAAGGGAATGTCAATTGAATCTCAATGTAGACAAGTGTAATGTGCTGTGAATACATAGGAAGAAAGATCCTTTATTATTTAGCAACAATATAGCAGGTCAGCAACTGGAAGCAGTTAATCCCATAAATTATCTGGGAGTACGCATTAGGAGTGATTTAAAATGGAATGACTCTATAAAATTAATCGTCGGTAAAGCAGATGCCAGACTGAGATTCATTGGAAGAATCCTAAGGAAATGCAGTCCAAAAACTAAGGAAGTAGGTTTCGGTACACTTGTTCGTCCTCTGCTTGGATACTGCTCACCGGTGAGGGATACATAACAGATAGGGTTGACAGAAGAGATAGAGAAGACCAACGGAGAGCAGCTCGCTTCGTTACAGGATCATTTAGTAATCGAGAAAGCGTTACGGAGATGATAGATGAACTCCAGTGGAAGACCCTGCAAATGAGACGCTCAGTAGCTCCGTACGGGCTTTTGTTGAAGTTTCGAGGAGTCAAGCAGCCTATTCCCCCCCCCCCCCCCCATGTATATTTCACGAACATACGATGAGCATAAAATCAGAGAGATTAGAGCCCACACAAAGGCATACCGACAATCTTTCTTTCCACGAACAATCCTTCCCAATCCTTCCCTAATCCGAGCTTGTGCTCCGTCACTAATGACCTCGCTGTCGACGGGACGTTAAACACTAATCTCCTCCTCCACCCTTCTAGAGCGCAAATGTGGGGTGTTAGAAGAATATATCACTAGAGGAAGACAGATACACCCTACAAGAAAATTAATGAGGGCCATTTTCATGAATATCGAGAACTCATATGGAATAACAGCCCTTTGAGAAGAAAGGAACGCTAGAAGTTTGAAGGAATACATAGAGAATCTATAAATACAAAGAGGATCTATACTAGGATATATATTTAAGACAATATTGTAGGAATGGAAGAGGACGTATATGGGAGATATGTTACTGCGAGAAGACTTTAACAGAGCACTAAAAGGGGTAGATTGAAAGAAGGACCCAGGAGTAGCCGACACTCAGTTAGAGCTATTGTCATCCTTGGGAGAGAAAGCCATAGCAAAACTCTTCCTCCTGGTTAGGAAGCAGGCGAAATACCATCAGATTTCAAAAAGAATATAGTAACCTTAATTGCAAAGACAGTATGCGCTCACAGATGTGCAGAGTATCGAACTATTAGCTTAATAAGTCATGGTTGCAAAATATTAACACGAATTCCTTACAGAAGAATAGAGAAACTGGTAGAAGCTGACCACGAGGAGGATCAGTTGGCATTCCGGGGAAATGTAAGAACACCCTACTACACGTGGAAAATATGTTGAGGGAAGGCAATCGTACATATATAGCATTCACAGACTTAGAGAAAGCTTTTGACAACGTTGACGTGAATACTCTCTTTCAAAATCTGAAGAGGTCACGGATAAAATTCAGGGAGCAAAAGGCTATTTGTAATTTGTACAGAAACCAAATGACAGTTATAAGAGTCAAGGGACATGTAAAAGAAACGGTGGTGAGGAAGGGAGTGAGACAGAGCTGTAGCCTATACTGGATGTTATTCAATCTGTACATTGAACAAGCATTAAAGGAAACCACAAACATACTTGGACTAGGAATTAAAGTACAGATAGAAGAAATAAAATCTTTGTAGTCTGCCGATGACATTGTAATTCTGTTAGACACAGGAAATGGCTTGAAGAGCAGTTGATTGGAATAGACAAGGTCTTGAAAGAAGGATATAAAATTAACATCAACAAAATCAAAACAAGGGTAATGGAATGTAGTCGAATTAAGTCGTTTGATGCTGAGGGAATTACACTAGGAAACGAGATACTGAAAGTAGTAGACGAATTTTGGCAATTTGCGCAGAAAATGACTGGTGATGGCCGAAGCAGAGAGGATATAAAATGTAGACTAGCAATGGCAGGGAAAGCGTTTCTGAAGAAGAGAGATTTGCTAGCTTAAGATACAGATTTAAGGCTTTTCTGAAAGTATTTGAATCGAATGTAGCCAAGTATGTAAATGAAAACATGGACGATCAATACTTAGGACAAGAAAAAAACAGAAGATTTCGAAATGTGGTCCTACAGGAAGAATACTGAAGATTAGATGCATACATCACGTAAATAAAGTGCAAGTACTGAATAGAAACGGGCTGCAAAGAAATTTGTGGCACAGCATGATTAGAAGAATGGATGGGTTGATGGGACATATTAAAATGCAGCAAGAGACGGCCAAATTAGTACTGGAAGGAAGTGTGGGTGGGAAAAATCGTAGAAGGAGACCAAGAGGCAGTAAGCACATTCGTAGTGATGTAGGCAGCAGTAGTTACTCGGAGATGAAGAGGCTTGCACAGGAAACAGAAACATGGAGAGCAGCATTATACCTGTCATCGGACTGTTTGCTAACTTTACATAAAATTACACTTTACAGACAACATAAACACCTTGCACACATCACTTAAATATAAAGAAGTCAAATACACAAGAATTACGTACTGATAACACCCTTTGTAAAGCACATATGACCTTTAACAAATGTTATACGTGAATAATACATATGCACTCAACTACACATAAATTAATCACGTAAATATTAAAGATATTCCAGCTAATTTGAAATGAAATAATATATTTCAGTTGTTCATTACAGAGAAAATATAAAAGATGGAAGCACAATGCGCCAGCCATGGGATAGGGGAATATTCAAAGTTTTGACATAGCTGCGCTGTTGTTTGTAGCAATATGGCGACCATAACTCAAGATAAATCATTTTGTGTGTTGACATTTGCACGAAGTCAATCGATTATGCAAGTGCAACGTGCATCCCGCTACCGGTTCAGCAGTAAGCCACGTCTGCAGAAGCAGATTTATAACTGCCATACAAATTTCTTGCATGTTGGTTCTATATGCAAATGGAAAAGCATGGTCGTCCACGCACATCTAATGTAAATGTCGCGCGTATCTGAGATGTGTTCAGATGGGACACTCGGAAGTGAACAAGACAGGCAGGCCAGGAAACTCTACTTCCTCAAATAATGATGTGACGCGTTCTAAGGGATGTCTGCATGTGAAGCCCTACAAGCTGCAGTTACTGCAGCAATTACATCCTGGAGGGAGTAACAGAAAATACCAATTTTCTATTTCATTTCTCCAGGATATTGCAGACCACATTTTTTTCCAAACAACTTATCTTTCCGTATGATCCGATGTTTCACCTATCTGGTAGAGCAAATAGCCATAACGCAAGAATTTGGGGTTCACAAAATCCTGGCGTCGTAGTCGAACATGAAAGAGATTCACCGAAACGTACCGTTTCTGTTGACAAACTTTATTGATCTTTGTCTTTTGAGGAGGAATTTGTAACAGGTATGTCCAATCTTTATATGCTGCAACATTGGATATTTCCTCAACTTTACGAAGATACAAATGGTTTCATTTCTATGCAAGATGGCGACCTGTTGACGTTCGCCATGATTTGAGCGATATCTTGAAAATACCCTCCCACGACGTCGGATCGGAAAAGGTGGGTACCAAGATCTTGTCCATTGCTGAAACTTCCTGGCAGATTAAAACTGTGTGCCCGACCGAGACTCGAACTCGGGACCTTTGCCTTTCGTGGGCAAGTACTCTACCATCCGAGCTACCGAAGCACGACTCACGGCCCGGTACTCACAGCTTTACTTCTGCCAATACCTCGTCTCCTACCTTCCAAACCTTACAGAAGCTCTCCTGCGAACCTTCCTTTCTTTCAGGAGTGCTAGCTGTGCAAGGTTCGCAGGAGAGCTTCTGTAAGGTTTGGAAGGTAGGAGACGAGGTATTGGCAGAAGTAAAGCTGTGAGTACCGGGCGTGAGTCGTGCTTCGGTAGCTCGGATGGTAGAGCACTTGCCCGCGAAAGGCAAAGGTCCCGAGTTCGAGTCTCGGTCGGGCACACAGTTTTAATCTGCCAGGAAGATTCATATCAGCGCACACTCCGCTGCAGAGTGAAAATCTCTTTCTTGTCCATTGCTGTTGGCCTACCAAGTCACCAGAGCTCACTCCTTGCGATTTGTTTCCAACAGGGATACATAAAACTCACAGTCTTTGATCACTTGTTTCAGTTTCTCTTCAAGAACTCAGATATCAGATTGTTGGAGCTGTCGATTCAATAAACATCTACCTATTGATCCTTGTGTGAAATGAAATTCACTAGTGTTTCGAAGTTTCTCTAGCAACACGTGGTGCTCATGATGAATGTATGGTAGTGTCTATGCGAACATAAGACTTTGAAGATTCCTCTGTCCAATTGCCCAATTCCTTTATGGGATACTTTGTCTGTAATAAACAGTTGAAATTTGTCTTTCTTTTTAAATCACCCTGTATTCCGTACCAAGCGCTATGACAAGCCCTCACAGCCGAGATCGTTAGGAGTTGGGATCTTTAACACAGATTTTCTATTATCTTTTATTTCTCCTTGTTGAATGCAAGATTCTTGTTGTTTTTTTTTCAAAAGTTTTCCGATTTTATACTACGTCATAATGTTCTAATATACTGATCAGCGGAACCATGTGGTTTCAAGCGTCATGTCAGTGGTTTGGGCGGCCCCTCCCGCCGGAGGTTCGAGTCCTCCTTCGGGCATGAGTCTATGTGTTGTTCTTAGCATAAGTTAGTTTTAGTAGTGTGTAGCTCTAGAGACCGATGACGTCAGCAATTTGGTCCCTTAGGATTTCACAAACGTTTGAACATTTGATCAGCGGAAACATTATGATCAGTCTCACCGCGAGATCGAACGTCGCCTGGTGGCGTTGGTGGCCACGCCACACCGTAAGAAAAGTATATAAGCGGAGAAAAGACGAGTGTGGAATCCTTACGCAGATAGTACGGGCCGCAGATGGGAAAATCAGCTAAAGTAAACGAATTTGAAAGGTTTTTATGAGCTGAAGGCTGGGGACGAATATCTCAAAAACCGTGAAGCTGGTCGGATGTTCGCCCAGTCTTGTCGTAAGTATCTACTAAAAGTATCTAAAGGGCGCTGAAGCAACGCGTAGGTGACAAGTGTTTGACGTCCACGCTTCATCACAGAAAGTGGAGCTCGGAGGCTTGCCCGCTCTGTAAAATAGGACAAGCGGCGATCTATGAGAGTTCTGACGACGTCTTACAATTCTGGTGGAGGCATAAGTGTTAAGGAGCACACCGTCCAGGGCATATTATTGAACATGAGGTTTTGCACCAGACGACCTCTACATCTTGTCTTGTTGACCCAGCTATAAAGTCAATTATGACTGCAGTAGACACTGGATGATCGAGGCTGGAGCAAACCAATGAAAAGTGTCGCCTGGTTAGAGAAATCAGGTTTCTTGTTAACACCAGGTTGATGGTCGTGTCAGATAGGTCTCATCCCGGCGAAAGACTGTTCAATACACGTGCAGCGCCAGGTATGCACACTGTTGGGATCAGAGTAATGCTAGGAAGGTCACTCACATAGGCTTCCAGGAGACCTGTGGTGGTAATCGGAGGCATCGAACTACACGAACATACTGCAGCTACCTGCATCCGTAATGTGTGCTGTCTTCCACGACGACTGTGGCATCTTCCAGCAAGGTAACTGTCCATATCACGAGGCCAGAATAGTGCTACAGTGATTTGAGAGGCATGACAGAGAAGGCAAACTGATGTCTTGGCCATGAAATTCGCCTTATATGGACCCAAAAGAAGAAATCTAAAATGCTATCGGGAGTCAGCTCCGCATCGACAAACCACCACCCAGTAATTTATGGGAATTGCGTGACCCATGCATTGACAATTGCTAATACACACTTCCGGAAAAGAACAGATGATTTTTTGAATTCATATCAAGGAGAGTCGCTGATGTATTGGCGATCCAGAGGTGGCCCAACACGCTTTGAAACAGGAGGTCATAATGTTTCGGTTCGTCAGTGTATGACATATCGTCGTTTCTATATTCCTAAATTCCTATCTTCTACAGACAAATTAATAATTTTGTATATTTCCGTTTGTGAAGCACTTTTAAGTCCGTAGACGTAGAACGCTGGAATAATGTTAAACTTAGAAGAAACCAAATCTTCCGCAGTCTGTGTAACTACTGTCCAAAATCGTGGAAAAATGACCTTTCTTAGGGAAAAAAACGGCAAACAAAGTAAAATAAAAAAGAAAATACATTTCCTCATAGTAAAATTTACGCAGCGTCCGTGGTTTTAAATGGATGGTCGTCCACATTAGCCGTGGTAATTAGGTATGAATTGTTGTACTATATTTTATTTGTGTACCATCACAGTATACACGATGTTCCATGTATCTTGACTACTCCAAATAAATTTTTGTCCGGAAGGGAATTAAAATTTGTATAAAACAAATGTTGCTTAGCTACTACAGTTAACTAACCAGTATGACTGCTTTTCTTGTAAGTTTACAATGCAGCTAGGCTTGTAATGCTCTACGCCATTGATTTAAAAAAAAATCTTTTTTATTCGGTAATCAAATTGCTCTCCTCAAGACCTGTTCGGAAACATTTGTGTGTAACTATCACATAAGCAAGACATCATTAATGACGTAAGACAAATTTCCGTATAATTGTCCTGTTCTAGTAGGCATTGCAGGTACCTTGGGCATAGCAACTCGTCTACTTGTTGGAGCTGAGAGTAACAAAACGGAGACACAATGAAAATAGACACAAGTAATTCAATATCATTTATTTTGACCAACTCAAATGAGTTAGGTTTCTACGATCACTCCGTTGGTGCATATTCTAATCACACTGCCCTGTAACTGAAGTCTTTTGACTGAAAATAATGTACACTCCTGGAAATGGAAAAAAGAACACATTGACACCGGTGTGTCAGACCCACCATACTTGCTCCGGACACTGCGAGAGGGCTGTACAAGCAATGATCACACGCACGGCACAGCGGACACACCAGGAACCGCGGTGTTGGCCGTCGAATGGCGCTAGCTGCGCAGCATTTGTGCACCGCCGCCGTCAGTGTCAGCCAGTTTGCCGTGGCATACGGAGCTCCATCGCAGTCTTTAACACTGGTAGCATGCCGCGACAGCGTGGACGTGAACCGTATGTGCAGTTGACGGACTTTGAGCGAGGGCGTATAGTGGTCATGCGGGAGGCCGGGTGGACGTACCGCCGAATTGCTCAACACGTGGGGCGTGAGGTCTCCACAGTACATCGATGTTGTCGCCAGTGGTCGGCGGAAGGTGCACGTGCCCGTCGACCTGGGACCAGACCGCAGCGACGCACGGATGCACGCCAAGACCGTAGGATCCTACGCAGTGCCGTAGGGGACCGCACCGCCACTTCCCAGCAAATTAGGGACACTGTTGCTCCTGGGGTATCGGCGAGGACCATTCGCAACCGTCTCCATGAAGTTGGACTACGGTCCCGCACACCGTTAGGCCGTCTTCCGCTCACCCCCAACATCGTGCAGCCCGCCTCCAGTGGTGTCGCGACAGGCGTGAATGGAGGGACGAATGGAGACGTGTCGTCTTCAGCGATGAGAGTCGCTTCTGCCTTGGTGCCAATGATGGTCGTATGCGTGTTTGGCGCCGTGCAGGTGAGCGCCACAATCAGGACTGCATACGACCGAGGCACACAGGGCCAACACCCGGCATCATGGTGTGGGGAGCGATCTCCTACACTGGCCGTACACCTCTGGTGATCGTCGAGGGGACACTGAACAGTGCACGGTACATCCAAACCGTCATCGAACCCATCGTTCTACCATTCCTAGACCGGCAAGGGAACTTGCTGTTCCAACAGGA
The DNA here is from genome assembly GCF_023897955.1 of Schistocerca gregaria. NCBI lineage: Eukaryota > Metazoa > Arthropoda > Insecta > Orthoptera > Acrididae > Schistocerca > Schistocerca gregaria. The sequence goes on from NC_064924.1 coordinate 369,204,962, forward strand.
CAATGCACGTCCGCATGTATCCCGTGCCACGCAACGTGCTCTAGAAGGTGTAAGTCAACTACCCTGGCCAGCAAGATCTCCGGATCTGTCCCCCATTGAGCATGTTTGGGACTGGACGAAGCGTCGTCTCACGCGGTCTGCACGCCCAGCACGAACGCTGGTCCAACTGAGGCGCCAGGTGGAAATGGCATGGCAAGCCGTTCCACAGGACTACATCCAGCATCTCTACGATCGGCTCCATGGGAGAATAGCAGCCTGCATTGCTGCGAAAGGTGGATATACACTGTACTAGTGCCGACATTGTGCATGCTCTGTTGCCTGTGTCTATGTGCCTGTGGTTCTGTCAGTGTGGTCATGTGATGTATCTGACCCCAGGAATGTGTCAATAAAGTTTCCCCTTCCTGGGACAATGAATTCACGGTGTTCTTATTTCAATTTCCAGGAGTGTATTTATTCGGAAACAAAATTCGAACCAAGAATGACTCCCTGTCGCACTAAATTTCAGTATTACAATTTCGACGTATTTGTGCCACAAACGACTTTTTTTGGCCATAGCACCATGCCGAAAGTTTATTGACAGTTTGTTGAAAACAGAATTAATACAAGGAATTTATAAAGTGATCTGGTTTTTTCGGGCAAATAGGTACCCATTGTCTATCTTTTCATATTTACCATCATTGTTGTCTGTTCTGGCCCTCAAACTGTAAGCGCCTTCCGCGTTTCGTTAGTAACTCCAAGAGATCTTCTGCTGCTGAACATTGTGGCCTATTAAACTTTACTTGGCTACTGTAGCAACTGTTGTAACAAGTTTCGTTTGCAATCTACTACCTGTGTACTCGTGCTGCATTTCAACTGCATCTCTGCTCTTGTCTAATGTTCCGCAAGATTTTACAACTCGCGTACATACATAATACTGTATTTAATAAAATAGTGGAGAGGCATTAAGAGGCTCTCATGTGACGAGAGCAATAGCAGCCTATCACCGATTCAAACCGTGTGCCACACCAATACTGAAAATCGGTACATTTATTTCTAAATGGTTCAAGTGGCTCTGAGCACTATATGACTTAAGTTCTGAGGTCATCAGTCCCCTATAACTTAGAACTACTTAAACCTAACTAACCTAAGGACATCACACACATCCATGCCCGAGGCAGGATTAGAACCTGCGAATGTAGCGGTCGCGCGGATCCATTCCGTAGCGCCTAGAACCGCTGGGCCACCACGACCGGCACATTTATTACCACGAGCATTTTCCTCCCTAAGGCGCTCCGTCATAGTTTCAGTGGTAGTAGTTTTGGTCAGGGTTGTGTCATCCCCAAGTCTCGTAAAAAATACAATATATTGAGCTACCACTTGCGTTTCGCAATTCTTCGTAAGTCATGGTCACCAGCTGAATCACTAATGCAAGGAATGTTTTGGAAATTTGTGGTAAGGCCGTATGGGGCCAAACTGATGAAGTCATCGGCCCTAGTCTTACACACTAATTAATGTAACTTAAACTAACTTACGATAAGCACAACATGCACCCATACCCTAAGGAGAACTCGAACATCCGACGGGGGGAGCTGCGCAAACCATGACAAGGCGCCTAAGACCACGCGGCTACCCCACCTGGCCCTAATGTAAGAAGCAGTATTGGATAGACTATTATCTTCTCCCCAACAGCATGTACTGCCAGTAGCCCTGTGACAAAATTGCACCACGGTAGCCGTTAGGCTGAGCGTCGGCCAGTGTTCCTCTTGAGTGGAGAGCTTAGGCGTCTGGAGGCGTCGCCGCGTGCCCCGGGCGGCACTCCGCGCCTGGCACACTCTCTGTAATGAGCGGCTAACGCCTCGGCAATATTCTGAAAGCCTCTTCCCGCGGCCTCGCAACGCGTCATTAAAACACTCCGTTAAATAGCGAGCGGGCTTCTGGCGGGCTGGCGGGCAGGCCCGCGTTGGCCCGCGCGGCCGCAGCTCTGGTACACCGAGGAGTGCGGTGGCAGCGGGCGGGGAGGGATGGGGAGAGGGGTGGGCAGCTGGGCGGAGACAGCGCGCGGGCCTCGCCGCCGGGTGGGGCTCTGCGGTAGTGTTTGCGTTTTTCATTAGTTTTATGGCTCATAGCCGGCGAGCGCGCGGGCCAGGGAGCGCTGTAGCTCTTTTGTCCTAGCACAAATACCAGGCAGCGACTCGTGAAATTAAACACCTGAGAGGGCGGGCCTGGAGTTTATATTAATTAAAAGCAATTGTGCGAGCTGAGGCCCTTAATCCATTTCAGCGCCGTGGGCCCGCAATACCACGCATTTGTGCTGGTACTACGACTAGGGGAAAAGTTGTATTGTTTTCACTATACAGTCACCTCAGTCTCACACTCACACTCTCTACACACGGAACGGAGAAAAGCATCTAAATACGAGCACACAACAAAATTCGTATTAATCACTTCAACTCGATTATGTAAGTTACAAGAAGACGTATGATGTCAGTATATTTCAAATAGCTACTTTTGGTAGTGTTGCAGGATGTAAGGTGTCAGGCAAATCCAACACCTTCCATGTAAACCCTGACATGATAGCAAATCCAACAGTATGTCATATTGCTCAGAATAAACCCTGACATTAAATTAACCAAAGTAATACGATCAACGAGTGAGCCAATGGAATACCACAGACTAACACAAAAACGCCTGAATGCATGTCATACCTCCCCACCGTGAAACGGACTCAGTTCCGAGGGGAGAAACGAGAACAGAAGCCGAGAGCAGAATCGCGCAGGCTAGGAGGCCCTATGATAAGGGACGGACACCCACGTCGCCAGCTGACCGCCAAAACCACCCCTCAGTCCATGTTAAAAGATAGAGCCTTCCAGAAGAACAATATAGATCTTACGATAACACTAAAATGGCCACATCAACTGCAAGTTTTAGCGTGAGACTTTTTCGCGTCTCTGTTACGTTGCAAACGTTAAAAACATTCTCCCACCACGAAATGTATAACGTTTCTCATTGGATAGACAGAATTTTTGTAGGCAGAGCTTAAGGTTAACATTGAGACCCTGATTGGTCAGTTGAAAACACAGACAGATAGCTTTTGTTAAACCAACTTTGGTAAATTGTAGTAAGTAGAAGTTACGGGGGAGTTGCTTCCAAGACGGCGAGATGCGTGGAGCTGTGCCGCTCGCCGCCCCCTGACGCTGCCTAAACACCAACAAGGTAATGAACGCACGCGATGCCGCATTTTTTAGCGCATAAGGCTTCACTCAGAACTGCAGAAGTCTCATCTGTTACTCCCCTCTATACGTAATACTAGTGTCGATCGTTAATTAAAACTCATGGTGTTCACATTTGCCACTTGAAGTAAAAATCTGAAACGCGATGATTTTTCTGTTATATAATTATTGAGAAGCGACATCAGCCACTGTAATATACGACAAGTTAGATTAGTAATTAAAGATAATTGAAGGTCACTGTAGACCATTTTGATAGTTTTCTCTTTTATGAAACTTAACTTAAATCTAGATTATAGATGTAGTATGGTATAGCTCATCCTTCGATCCATTGTAGAACTTCGAAACCCACTCAGGGAATATTCGTTCACATTTTTGTTGAATGCAGTTGGTTTTATTATCCTGTATTAAAATAATTCTTTTATCAATAGTGCAATTTATAAACAATGTTTTGGGAGTAGAATAAAATTTCCAATGGTAAACTTAACTCCTTTTTCGACGTTATTTTACCAGCTAACTAAAAATAGGAAAGCCTTGAACCCCTTCCAATTTATTAAGATTCCTTTACAGGGAGTGCAGTGGAGCTGACGCTGAAATCATTAAGTATTTGATTATATCATCGCTAGTCTCACTGAATTCGTCTGAACTCTACATATCATGTTTGGTCTGGCGTCTCCTTACCAACAACAGATCCCAGGTTCAAACTAGTCAATTCGCTAAAAAACAAGCTCAGAGCGTCGCTGAACGAAAGTGGTAGGGAGACACGACTTAGAACAAACAGACACCATGAAGAGTGTTAGAAGGATGTTAAAAAAGTGTTCCTTATTTTGGGAGATGGTAATATCTAGGGAAACAGGACCAAAATGTCCAGTAAAAATGTTTCGAAAGTGGATGTCTTAGGAGCTATGGTGACTTGTTCACCTTCACTACTGTGAAACACATCTCTTCTGTCGCAAGGTACAGGACATTGACGGAAATGTGGGATCACAAAAGCGGAACAGATTATCATGCCTAATGTTGTGCGAGAGAAACGTTGGCACTCAAAACAGCTTCTAGGTGTCTTAAAATGGATAATACAGTTCTGTATGGTTTTCAGTGGAATCTTATATCACTTTCCCTGCAATCTAATGGCACTTTCATGAGATGTGCCGCGGTTCGCGTTGGTATTGTTATAGGTTTCCGTCCTCTGTTGGAGGCCAGACAGTATCGTTTAGTTGACATGGTTGTGGTTGTTTGTATTCTTCTTGTGTTAACTGGCGCCACTTGGTTACGCGAGCATTGCCTGTCCGCTAGTGGCAGCAGCGGCGTTACAGATATGTAGTAACTGTGGCCCTATATTTGCGGTGACGTCGTTGTTCTTCCGCATCATGTCAGTGAGCTGTTCGTTTGTGGACTCAGGACGAGCCAAGAGGGCAGGCGCGAACACGCCTGGAACGCTGGCGGCATGCAGGAACCGCCGGATTGAAGGTCTTTGGTCGCGAGGGTACACGACCTCGTCGTCAACCGGATCCAACAGGCTTTGAGTGGATTTTAATTCTAGCAGGGAAACCTCCACCATTGTGACATCTCGCGATTCTCCAGTGACTTGGGCTAGTGTTGCTGCAAAGCAGTGTTGCCGAGACGAGGAGCAGCGAGTGGAGTGCCTGGGGAAGGCGGATCTAGTTATCATTCCTCGACTTCTTGTTACTGATTGCTGTATTCTACGTGCTACTATTTGTTAAGTTCAACCAGCGGTATTTTACCCGCCCGGTGGCCCCTAACGCCCCAGTGAACTGCCCCGGAGGTTAGAGCATGTAACGGCAGTTTACGTTTCCTCACCTTGTCGCTGCTGTCTGGTAAGGCGTGTCGTTTTGACAGCTTTCCTTGATTTGTAGGTCGGTTGGTGTTTCTTGTGCTCTGGTAGTAGTGATTCCTTTCTCCTTTCGGAATTCTCTAGACCTAGTGCTGTCCGCCGGTTCCAGCTTTGGCGTGGTATTCCATCATTGCACTGGTTATCGGACGTTAGGTAGCTTCAGCAGATTATCATTAGTTATTCGTTAGACTACCACTAGTCTGTGTTACCATCTTGTGAAGTGAAAGCAACCCTTGGCTGCTTTTCTCATAGCTCGGGAAATTGTTTTTGGCCTGAACCACTCAGAGGTCGATTCCTGGAGCACAGTTTGTGACCAGCCCTTGTGTTTTATTATTCTATTATTATTTTTTTATTGTATTACCAAGTTACCATCATTTGTCTGACCTGTTTGGTGATCAGTTCTTGTCCTTTTGAATAAACCTTGCTATTATATTTGCTGTTTTATTGTATGTTACTGATTTTTTTGTAATGTAATTGCCATTCTTGGTAGCACAACCGTTTAAACTTGCTGTAACGCCAAGTTTACTATTATTTTGTCTCACCTGTTTGGCGATCAGTTGCCTGTCTTTTAAATTAACTTTTGTTAATGCCTTGCTGTTTGACAGTATGTTTGTTAACGCTACCGTCATGGAACACAGCATCACACTGAAGAGCAAACATCGTACCATGGAATGCTGCTAAATCGTCAAAATGGTCACGTAGTTCTTGAAAGTAATGCTATCGTGCTGAGTTACCATGGCAGTCGTAGAATATCATTATGTGTCAAACAGCCAGGAACGTTGTTGGAGAAAGGAGATCTGGGTTGATGGTCACTGAGGATGGTTACTCTGGCACACATCTATTTTTCTGTCATTTATTTAATTTTTTCAACACGATTTCATTGAAAACAATATATTCATACTCTACGTCAAGATGGAATACCCGACACCCCTGGAGTGAGATGGGCGCCAGATGAAATAGTGTGAAACAAGACACATCAGGACAAACGACATTCTTACAGTGCTCCATAGTCCAGGTTTTATGTCTTCCGTACCATGTTTTACTGCTGATGAATGTTTCTGCAACTCTAGCTAGCCCTGAAATTCCCCGCTTCTGTGGCTCCGTTCGCGTTGTTTTGATACTAACAGGTTTCGCGAGTGGGATATTAAGCTCTGCAGTGACTTTTGCACCTGTCGTCCCTTTATTTTTGGTCAGAAATAACCTTCTTCAATGACCGTCAATCGCGATCACTCAAAACACGTTTTCGTTCGCGTTGTGGCGCAGTGGATGGTATTTTCCCCTTTCCCTGATGCTATGTACATCTTTGCTGGAGGTCTTCTTGAAACACCAAACACGACGGCTAACTTTGTTACGGAAGTTTCCATTATACGAACACGCACAATTTGACCACTTCCGATTTCACTTAGCTCCCACGCAATGCACTCAGAACTACACAGGACACTCTCTTGACCACGACTGACACAACGTATTTAGAAAATTGCCAGGTGCCGTTCTTAGTCAAATACCAGAGCACAATCTGGAGGCTTGTCTAGCATCTGCATTTTTGTTCAAACGTTCATTTCTAGCGGTGTTTCCATGTTTTTGTCCATTCTCTGTATTTTCCATTACGAGTGACCTACAGAATGAAGTAAATAAATGAGAATACATTCATGTGTTACGCCTATGAAGACAGAATATAGTTAAATCATTTAGAGTTGTTACTATAAACTGTGTTCTCAGTTCGCATCGCATATACTAGCTCCAATGGCATCATTTTGAGTCCGGATAAGTTTGTTAATAGGTTTTAATGTGTAATTTTATCTCTGAACTAACCAGTTTAATGGAAGCCTTTTGTTTCGCACTGGAAAAGGCTGACAAAGTCTTCTGTTATGATGTGGCAAATGGAAGAGTTCATCAAGGCCGTGACCTGTATGCTGAAAAATGTCCAGAACGCAGGGAACCATGTGCAGAATTATTCTTAATTGATTACGTTTTGTGCCTCCTAAGTCGTTCGCAATAGCAAATAACTTGCAGTAGAAGTCATGTGTTTCACACTAGTGGCGATAAGTAAATACTCATAGCTCTTAAGGTACTCATTTTAGAACCTCTGTTTAGCAGACATGCTTTATATTTTGGCTCGTACTGCCACCTCTAAAACCGAAGAATACATTCTCTAACATCCTTTGTAATGTTCAAGACGCGCATGTGAAATGGAGAGAACACTTCAAAAATGAAAAAGAAATATGAAGACAATGGATATGGAATTAAGGAGAGAAAAATTGAAACAATTCGGCCATTAGAGACGGTGACGCCACTAATGTAGCAGTAAGACGTGAGAAGTAGGCCGAGCGCTATATGACACCCCATCATGTAATTTCCCTGGTTTACATTAATTGCAATGGGTATACACCGATTTGTATCTTGCGTTCTCAAATACTACTCCGTTCTCTGAGCCATTGTGACACATTTATCGGTGTTAGACGTAAACGATTAACACATCAAACAGTTCCCACCTTTGATGGTTCGGCTATCATTATCATATTTACAGAGCAGGTATTTAGTTTAAGAAAACCAAGCGACGGTAATTAAATCAGAGTACTTTTAGTTATTACTGGGCTATATCGAGATCTGTTGTAGATTTGCGAGTGGTGCAGATGCTCAGCCGACGTACATGCATGGCGTGTAATTCACTCCAGTAGGAGGACATAATTTTGAACGAATTGTTTGTAAATGCCCAACGTCTAGCACTACCATTTTGTTACGGCATATGGGTCACATTATGATTAGATTACTAACGTTAAACGCAATGTAAGAACCGGATTTAGTACGTTATTGTCACTTTCTGAACTTTTATTACATCTATTGGCATAATAAAAGCAAGACAATCTTCATGGAACCCTACATCCCTCACGCTCACGGAAAACTGATGTCGTAGTGACACGTATACACTTAACTGGATATTTCCAGTCACTGCATAATTACTTTGAAAATACATATTTTTATGTTCTCAGTCCAGATCTGCTCCACTGTGGACTTTCTAGTACTTCTTGCATAGTAAAATCAGTAAATAGATGTTTCTCCCCCAAAATTTGCAGAGTTGCATCGTATATGAATTCCCTGCTTGACATTCGTTTCAGTCACTGTATTCATTACAGTGTGAGTACACTCCAGGTCCATTCAGGAACATTTTTTGTATAGTGATTTTTTGACCACGTTTGACCAATGTTTAAGCCATTTCTTCCGGAATGATTCCTGCCAGACTGCATTAACGTGTGGAGCGAATTCCACATACATAACGATGGCTGCAAGCCATTGTGTGTTATCTGTTTTTAAATTACTTTGTTCTCCTTAATCGTTGAACTTGTGATATTACTCTACCGTTATTTCAGCAACTAGTAATTGGGGTTAAAGCAAAGTAATGTTTATTCGGTAAACACATCGACTGTACACGTCCTATATAAAAAGGAAGTGGATTACTACAGACTTACCGCTACATGCGTTTTTACGGGTTCCGTAAGGAAACAATAGGTTGCGAATATAGTCATTATAAATTCTCCATCAGCAAGTCCTTAGACTTTAGTTCATACGAAACTCAAGGAGAAAGTAGTTTCATGTTCAGATTCATCCTCGCCACACAGATAATAAGATAAATGAAGTGCTACAAGACCCGGTCTTTTCTAGTTCTTACTGAATATATGTAGATTCCACGTACTCGATAACAATATCATTATCCTATAATTTCCAGTTATTTTATGTATATATACATCAACCTGTTTCAAAGTTGAAACTTATACTTTCTTCTTTCTTTTTACAGCATACCGATTAACTAGCTAAACACTTTGCGAGTGGAAGTCGATGGTGCTGCAAGATGTCTGAGTTGGAAAAAGCCACAGCTGTTCCTTTAAATGAAGTTGTAACGGACCCAGGCAAGTAACAGCACCTGGGAAAGGCGATTGCTTTCCACTATTCACTGGTTCCGTAAGAATACCTTCGAGCGTCAGCCAAACAGTATTAGGAGCATCAGCGAGTTGATCGGGGTGCAATTCCCCTGCAGGCTATAACACTGTTGTTGAGCCTGTAGGTCGCACATAGGAAGCGTCGCTGGATTACATGCTCCACAGTCAGTGAAATGAACTGCCACGCCATGACCTTTCTTCTTCCAGTTACGAAGACTATGTCAGACATAGACTGGATATAATGGTTTCTCGCTCTGGAGGGAGTACGTATACTTTGCTACTGCCTGTGGTGCACGATCTAAGTAAATCCTATTTTAACAGAGTGTCTTTTGTATTGTGAACGAGAGACATTCTAACTTAGATAGGGACCTACAGTCTATTTTAGTTGAAAACCAGACGATTAAATTATGGGTTATGCAATTTCATGGGTTGTCAGCGCTCCAGCCTCGGCTAACAGGTGTGTTTTAGAAATGTCGATTCATATTTTTCTGGCTTACTAGTTATGTAGTCACAGATTCGTGGTGTAATTCTTCAAACTTCCCATATTGAGTACTTTTATTACCTTACCATGCGTGAAGTGTCTAATTCAAGTATATGTTTTACCATCATTGTCATTTTATGTGTACATTTGTGTCATTATATGTTTGTTTTCTGAAATGAGCTGAATATTTAAAAAATTTGCCTGTTTTAACGCAATACTTTTCCATGTGTTTCAGTATTCTGGAAATTTTAATACCGAGCAGCCACAAACTTGTCACCACCATCAACTTAGCTAATACATCAACATACGACATCACTCAACAAATCCCATCTTTCCTGCACGGGCTTCATCATGAAAAGAATGCAGTTATGTACAGTCTACGTCACGTACAGTGCTCATAATCAAGATTCAGTATCGTCAAATGTTTGTTACAGATGTGTGGGCACCACAGGCACACATCATTGGGGATCACCATAAGAATAACAGTGGTTTTTTTTCGGATCAGAACTGTTTAGGCCAGCGCTATTTTCTGGCTGACCAGTTCAAATGTTCCGCCTTTTGGTACAATACATAACCCAAATGTGCGCTGTCGATACGGATCGAGTGGTAATCCCGTTTAACGGCAGAGCACGGTGTAATCAGGACCGCGGGCTAATTGCGAGGATTTTGCAGCGGCGTCTGTCTCTGCGGTGTACTACCGGCACACACATACACACACACACACACACACACACACACACACACTCACACACACACACACACACACACAGCATCACAGACCGCCTCTCCAGCGCCGCCTTTGCTATCGCCGGCCGAAGTAATTTCTGGCTCCGGCACGCTCTTTCATCTGCCGAGTGGAGGAAAGATAGCTCCTACGAGTAAATTCACAGATATCTGCGTGCGCATCAAGAACCGCTAAGAATAAAACAAATTCCTTATACGTCACTTAGACTACCGCTATTTTTATATTGCGTTCGGAATAGTGGGTTAAAACGGCTCTGAGCACTATGCAACTTAACTTCTGAGGTCATCAGTCGCCTAGAACTTAGAACTAATTAAACCTAACTAACCTTAGGGCATCTCACACATCCATGCCCGAGGCAAATAGCGGGTGAGAAGAGGTTGTAGCTTTTCCTGTTAGAAGACCTGGCTGTTGCATCTCTCAGGAGGCACACTTCTCACGCAGCATCTCTGCTGTTTTTCATACTGTATCATACGTTTGGATGCTACATCAACCACTCGACCTATCGATTGACATTCACTGTGCGAAACTTGTATGATACAGATGTTATATGTACAGCAGCGCCATGAACTTTGCCGCTTACACAATAAATAGTGTATTAGGCGATTTAAGAGAATTACCATAATATAACGAAAGAATAAATTACCAGTCGCATAAAATAAATTTAATTTCTTTCGAGTACGTAGATGCAATCAGATGAATACAGCAAAATGCCTTCGTCATGTGGATTGCAGAGTCTGAACAAACACACTATAAGGAAGTGAAACAAAAAGTGTATTTTCTTTAGGTGAAAGTACGTCTTTTATTTTCTTTCCTGTTACAAGCTCGTCGCCGAGATCTGAATGCCGTTGTTCACATGTAACGGGATCATCACGTCACCGAGACTATTACTGGCCTTGTCGATGCCCGTCCAGTTCAACAAGAAGCCTGAATCTATACTGTATATCTTGTGGCACTTACGTTTACTTCGTTTGTTACACATTCTGCTTAGCTGACTAACCTGGCATTCTCCCGGGTCGATTTTGGCAGTTGTCTATTAGAAACTAAAAAAACTGTTTTTATAGTGAAGTATAGAAAATATTCCATTTCCGTGTCTTACTAAAAACACACATGAAGTTATGAAACAGTCCTACAAAGAAATATGCATAATGTACAAATGTATAAGTATAGCCGACAAATTATGAAGCGTGGTCCCGGAAAGTTTCTGTGTGCTGGGAGTAGCAGTGTCGTATGTTTACAATGCGATTTTGTATATGTCTCTATGGCAGCGCCTCTTCGTAGTTCTATAGACTGCTACTATTTTCACCTACAACAGTTTGCGCTTTGCAGCTTAAAGCTGCCGAAATAGCTGGCAGGTGTCAGTGATTTCCTTAACTTGACTCGATTGAACGAGTCTTCGTGATCTACAGTGTTACAAACTGATATAATTTTGCACAAACATTCATCGGCGTATGTGGATACTGTTTGCAAAACGTGTTACCAGAGTAAGCAACAAAGAAGTAATAAATTTAAGCATGAGGCAGTTTTTCACGCGTATCAGTGTTTATGACATCATGATTTTCGAATTATGTGTGGAACCATCATATTCTTTTGCAGGTGCACTCAGCGACATGCGTGAATACTGTATGCGAATTTATTGAGAATACAGGTAGTAAAACACAAATACCAAATTTAAACTACATGTATGATGCTGCAGTTTCTCACACATCTCATTATATATGACGTCATATCTCCTGAAGAATGTTCTGTAGGTGGTTCATATCCCCACAGCAGTTGTTCCATGACGGTAAAGGATACGTATATCAAGCTTGGTTGAAATCACTCCACTGGTTTAGAAGCAGATGTGACACACACACGCACACACACACACACACACACACACACACACACACACACACACACACACACACGTGCACACATACATTTCTTTTTATAAAGTACATTGATTCTGTGTCAGAAAAAAAAGAAGCGTTGAAGCGAGTGTGAGAAAAAATTGTTTTCGGCAGAATTATTCTTATTTCCGAATGTAGAAGCCCTAGCCCACTGATTAGGTATACTGGAAAAAAATTCACTTGTGAGAAATGTTAAGGTATCGGAAGATAGGATGATGCTTGAAATTTATGCCGATATGCGAACGCTTGAGATGGGAAATATTTGCTTTTTCAGCTGAAAAGTATATTAATGTGGATAACAGTTGCGTGGATATTTTACAGCCCCACCTTCAGGATTATCTGTCAGAATATCTAGGAGTTTTTGTGACTTAATATTGAAACATTACAGCTTACGCGTATTTTGTCTCAGGTGATCTAAAAACTGCTTTGTGCAGACGAGGGCAATTATAGAAACTATGTGTTTTCATATTTAAATGAATATCATTTAGGTGCAGTTTCTTGTACACTTTCTGGACCAATGCTCTATTGATGACCATATCGCAACATGTGAGTCAGTTACTCCATCCATAAATCTCCTTCTATTATTGTGGCCAAGTAAAAAACATGTGACTAACTGGCTCTAAGCAGTGAGATGACAGAGGATTCAGCATAAAAGGGTTCGTGTGGTATTCAACATCTACATCTACATACATACTGCGCATTCCACCATACGGTACGTGGCGGAGGGTACCTCTTACTACAACTAGCAACATGTCTCCCTGTTCCATTCCCAAACAGAACGTGGGAAAAATGACTGCCTATATGCCTTTGTACGAGTCCCAATCTCTCTTATCTTATCTTTGTGGTCATTCCGCGAAATCTAAGCTGGCGCCAGTAAAATTGTACTGCAGTCAGCCTCAAATGCTGGTTCCCTAAATTTCCTCAGTAGCGATTCACGAAAATAACGCCTCCTCTCCTCTCCTCTAGAGACTCCCAACCGAAGTCCTGAAGCATTTCCGTAACACTCGCGTGATGATCAAACCTACCAGTAACAAATCTAGCAGCCCGCCTCTGAATTGCTTCTATGTCCTCCCTGAACCCGACCTGATAGGGATACCAAACGCTCGAGCAGTACTCAAGAATAGGTCTATTAATGTTTTATAAGCGGTCTCCTTCACAGATGAACCAAATCTTCCCAAAATTCTACCAACGAACCGAAGACGACTATCCGCCTTCCCCACAACTGCCATTACATGCTTGCCTCAATTCATATAGCTCTGCAATGTTATGCCCAAATATTTAATCGACGTGACTGTGTCAAGCGCTACACTACTAATTGAGTATTCATACGTTACAGGATTTTTTTCCTATTCATCTGCATTAATTTACATTTATCTATATTTAGAGTTAGCTCTCATTCTTTACACCAATCACAAATCCTGTCCAAGTCATCTTGTATCCTCGTACTAGCTTTTGAATTTCTTTTCGAAACCCTGCATTAATATTCGATGGAAGCGAGACTAAAATCCTTGTTGGACCTCACAGTGTAAGATTCCTTGGGTTTTATCTGCATCACTCCGTGCTAAATCCACCCTAGTTTTTTTAGTACTAATAGTGATGGAGTTGTTTCGATCGTAGTGTGCGCACGCGGGAGTCAGAGAGTCTGAGAACAGAAGTGTTCCCTACAGTTTCGTCACTACTAAACATAACAACCACTGTTTTCAGATCTGAGGTCACTTTAAGACAGTGATAGTAATTACGCGCGTAACGGATTATTCGGATGTAATACACGCAGTCTTTTCACCGCAGCAGATGAGTGCCGACCAGTAAAAAGACTGGAATAATTGGAGCACACGCCCCTCGCCATTCACGGGCGACCCCCGTGGCGTGCGTACTACTGCCTCTGCTGAGGAGGCGAGGGTAGCGAGGCGTGCGTGCTGGAGTGCTGGAGAGTCCTTGCAGAGCAGCCTCCAGGGAGAAGCCCTCTGCCACCAGGGCCCGCTGTGTATTACGTCAGCGCGGTTTCCTGTGAATTCACACACGGATAACAACAAGCAAGATGTACAACTTCTTAATTCTTTTCTTTTCGTCTATGATAACAAAACTATTACATTCTTAGACCTGTGCGGTTTCCTGTGAATTCACACACGGATAACAACAAGCAAGATGTACAACTTCTTATTTCTTTTCTTTTCGTCTATGATAACAAAACTATTACATTCTTAGACCTAAGGACATAACTATTGGCCGGCAATGGAGGCCGAGCGGTTCTAGGCGCTACAGTCTGGAACCGCGCGACCACTACGGTCGCAGGTTCGAATTCTGCCTCGGCCATGGATGTGTGTGATGTCCTTAGGTTAGTTAGATTTAAGTAGTTCTAAGTTCTAGAGGACTGATGACCTTAAAAGTTAAGACCCATAGTGCTCAGAGCCATTTGAACATATTTTTTGATCACCGACGGAAGTAAACAAAATTTCTTGTACACGTTCTGGATCACTATTCTACTGGTGACTACGTCGCAGCTTGTGAGTTACTTATCCCTTCCACATATTAATTCACTATAAACGTTACGATGTGAAGCGTGTCGACAAAACAAATGACTAAATGTAAAACTAAAATTTGTATTAATGTTCTGGCAATTTACTGCTTTCAGATGACTTATTTTCGCTACTGAAGTACATCTGTGAGGTGTAGAAGGACCTGTTGAGGGGAAAACTCTTTAATCTACTTTTGGAAACATTTCTGTTACCTGTCAAACATTTTATTTCCACGGGTACATTGTGAAAGAATTTTATAGTTTTAAATTTCACCCTTTTATTTAAAAAAAGTTACGTTCATCAAAGCGAGATATGATTTGTCTGAAGTCGCTTTGAATTATCTCTACAAGACAGACGACTGCCTT